>NC_060194.1:42204335-42266835 GCF_021184085.1 Oncorhynchus gorbuscha | reverse complement strand
ATAAAGCGTGGCTGGCTGGATGTTAGCGGCCCTGTTGAGCCAGTTGCCGTGGTTACGAAGGCGCACCTAGACGGATTCTGACCGCAGACCTTAATGCGCTCGGACAGTTGGTGTGACATACACACTCAATTAAATTCAAGTTGCAGCGTAGCCCAGTGGTTAGAGCGTTGGACTAGTAACTGGAAGGTTGCAAGTTCAAACCCCCGAGTTGACAAGGTACAAATCTGTCGTTCTGCCCCTGAACAGGCAGTTAAACCACTGTTCCTAGGCCGTCATTGAAAATAAGAATTTGTTTGTTCTTAACTAACTTGCCTAGTTAAATAAAGGTAAAATAAAAAAAATAAAAAAAAATGGCATGACGTAACAACGTACATATTGCCAAAGATTACTTTGGAAATTAAGTTATTTTAAATGAATTAAATTAATCCAAATTGTCAGTGGGTGAATCATTAACAACGATAATCAAGGGTAAATATAACTACAATGGACAATAACAATGGCAAAGATGAGGTTGGTTGGTCTGTCAGACACTGTCCCTCATCTTATGGCAGGCAGCAATGTAGTGAGCTGCCAACCCACAGCTCTCTGCGTCCTCCCCCAACAGGACGGGTAGCCTATCCTCATCAGAGAGGTCTTCAATGTAGTGCTCTGCCAACCCACAGCTCTCTGCGTCCTCCCCCAACAGGACGGGTAGCCTATCCTCATCAGAGAGGTCTTTGAAACCTTGAATAATTTCACATTTGGAGAAATTACAGTAATTGTTTTTATATTTTTTTTACAAATACAGCTCCGTCTCAGGTTGTGCTGTTATGCAGTGGTTGCACAGCCTTTCCTCTACAGGGAGCCAGGTTCTGCTGTTGTGCAGTGGTTGCACAGCCTTTCCTCTACAGGGAAGCCATGTTTTCCTGTGTCTACCCTTCTCAATGGCAAGGCTGTGCTCACTGAGCTTGGACTAATAATGTAGTAGTTTTTAATAATGTAGTTTTTGTTCTGACTGTGTTGTAATTTGGTTTATTCTGATTTGATTGGATGTTCTGGCCTTGAGGCTTCAGTGTGTTAGTAGAACAGGTTAGTGAACTCAGCCCCAGGACCAGCTGGATGAGGGTCCTGAGGCTTCAGTGTGTTAGTAGAACAGGTTAGTGAACTCAGCCCCAGGACCAGCTGGATGAGGGGACTGAGGCTTCAGTGTGTTAGTAGAACAGGTTTGTGAACTCAGCCCCAGGACCAGCTGGATGAGGGGACTGAGGCTTCAGTGTGTTAGTAGAACAGGTTTGTGAACTCAGCCCCAGGACCAGCTGGATGAGGGGACTGAGGCTTCAGTGTGTTAGTAGAACAGGTTTGTGAACCAGCTGGATGAGGGGACTCTTCTCAGCTCTTGGCATTGCAGGACTTGGTAATGTTATGAGAGGAGGTCACTGTAGATGTTTCCAAAAACTTCATTGCTGATTTTTTTCGTTTTTATTATTAATGGATTTTGGTCTAATTCTGCTCTGCATGCATTGTTTGTTGTTTTCCTCTGGATATGTAGATGTTCATTTGAGTTTATTTTTGAACCTAAGTAATTGTGTGTTTGTTACTTGAACTCTGTGAAGCATTTATTTGGGCTGCAATTTCTGAGGCCGGCAACTCTAATGAACTTATCCTCTGCATCAGAGGTTACTGGGTCCTTCCTTTCCTGTGGCGGTCTTCATGAGAGCCAGTTTCATCATAGTGCTCGATGGTTTTTGCGATGCACTTGAAGATACTTTTAAAGTTCTTGACATTTTCGGATGGACTGACCTTCATGTCTTAATGTAATGATGGACTGACCTTCATGTCTTAATGTAATGATGGACTGACCTTCATGTCTTAAAGTAATGATGGACTGACCTTCATGTCTTAAAGTAATGATGGACTGACCTTCATGTCTTAAAGTAATGATGGACTGACCTTCATGTCTTAATGTAATGATGGACTGACCTTCATGTCTTAAAGTAGTGATGGACTGACCTTCATGTCTTTAAGTAATGATGGACTGTCTTCATGTCTTTAAGTAATGATGGACTGACCTTCATGTCTTTAAGTAATGATGGACTGACCTTCATGTCTTAAAGTAATGATGGACTGACCTTCATGTCTTAAAGTAATGATGGACTGACCTTCATGTCTTTAAGTAATGATGGACTGACCTTCGTCCTTAATTAATGATGGACTGTCCTTCATGTCTTAATGTAATGATGGACTGACCTTCATGTCTTAAAGTAATGATGGACTGACCTTCATGTCTTTAATGTAATGATGGACTGACCTTCATGTCTTAAGTAATGATGGACTGACCTTCATGTCTTTAATGTAATGATGGACTGACCTTCATGTCTTAAAGTAATGATGGACTGACCTTAATGTAATGATGGACTGACCTTCATGTCTTTAAGTAATGATGGACTGACCTTCATGTCTTAAAGTAATGATGGACTGACCTTCATGTCTTAAAGTAATGATGGACTGACCTTCATGTCTTTAAGTAATGATGGACTGACCTTCATGTCTTAAAGTAATGATGGACTGTCCTTCATGTCTTAAAGTAATGATGGACTGACCTTCATGTCTTAAAGTAATGATGGACTGACCTTCATGTCTTAAAGTAATGATGGACTGACCTTCATGTCTTAAAGTAGTGATGGACTGACCTTCATGTCTTAAAGTAATGATGGACTGTCCTTCATGTCTTAATGTAATGATGGACTGTCCTTCATGTCTTAATGTAATGATGGACTGACCTTCATGTCTTAAAGTAATGATGGACTGACCTTCATGTCTTTAAGTAATGATGGACTGACCTTCATGTCTTAAAGTAATGGTGGACTGACCTTCATGTCTTTAAGTAATGATGGACTGACCTTCATGTCTTAAAGTAATGATGGACTGACCTTCATGTCTTTAAGTAATGATGGACTGACCTTCATGTCTTAAAGTAATGGTGGACTGTCATTTCTCTTTGCTATATATTAAAGTAATGGTGGACTGACCTTCATGTCTTAAAGTAATGGTGGACTGACCTTCATGTCTTTAAGTAATGATGGACTGACCTTCATGTCTTAAAGTAATGGTGGACTGACCTTCATGTCTTTAAGTAATGATGGACTGACCTTCATGTCTTAAAGTAATGGTGGACTGACCTTCATGTCTTAAAGTAATGATGGACTGACCTTCATGTCTTAAAGTAGTGATGGACTGACCTTCATGTCTTTAAGTAATGGTGGACTGACCTTCATGTCTTTAAGTAATGATGGACTGACCTTCATGTCTTAATGTAATGATGGACTGACCTTCATGTCTTTAAGTAATGATGGACTGACCTTCATGTCTTAAAGTAATGGTGGACTGTCATTTCTCTTTGCTATATATTAAAGTAATGGTGGACTGACCTTCATGTCTTAAAGTAATGGTGGACTGTCATTTCTCTTTGCTTATTTGAGCTGTTCTTGCCATAATATGGACTTTTATCAAACAGGGCTATCTTCTGTATATCTATGCTATAGTATATATGTTATGGATACCACCAGTAAACATTTGGAGCTAACTAGTAAGCTAATTGACAAATGTGAACTTAGCTAGCTTAACAACATGGTGTTTTTTCATCGTCATATGTTGACAAAGAGATGAATGGTTAGACATGTCATCAAATACTGTCACCTAACTCAGTTTAATCATTAAACCATAATAATAATATATATATGCCATTTAGCAGACGCTTTTATCCAAAGCGACTTAGTCATGTGTGCATACATTCTACGTATGGGTGGTCCCGGGGATCGAACCCACTACCCTGGCGTTACAAGCGCCATGCTCTACCAACTGAGCTACAGAAGGACCCATTATTCCTTGTTTCAAAACTATACTGTTCGAAAACGTGTGTGTGTGTGTGTGTGTGTGTGTGTGTGTGTGTGTGTGTGTGTGTGTGTGTAGGTTCTGAATGAGGTGGTGGTGGATCGAGGCCCTTCCTCCTACCTGTCTAATGTTGACCTGTACCTAGATGGACGCCTCATCACCTCTGTACAGGGAGACGGTGAGTACAGGACATGACACAGCGCCACAGTGGAGGCACGAACAAGTACTCTTCTGTCTTCAGTACCTATCTCTCTTCTCCCCTCCCTTTCCTCCACTGCTCCAGGTGTGATCGTGTCGACCCCTACAGGCAGTACAGCGTATGCAGCAGCAGCGGGAGCCTCGATGATCCATCCTAATGTCCCGGCCATCATGGTCACACCGATCTGCCCACACTCCCTCTCCTTCAGACCCATAGTGGTGCCTGCTGGGGTCGAGCTGATGGTGAGAGTGGGGAGGGTTGTAGAGAGGGAGTGGCTCTGTCTGTCTTATGGATGTGTTGACCTCTTCACCTTGTCTGTCTGTCTCTGTCTGTCTGCAGATCACCCTCTCCCCTGATGCCAGAAACACTTGCTGGGTGTCGTTCGATGGCAGGAAGAGACAGGAGATCAGTCATGGAGACTGGTAACTTCACTGTCCTTCACCTTACCACCATTTACTACAGTGTAATAGCTTCCACATACTATCAGGTAGAATGGAAGATCCATGCCAGAACACTAATCAACTCTAATCTCCCTCCTCTCCCTTCTCTCCCCCTCTTACCACTCCTCTCACCTCCCCTCTTCTCCTCTCACCGTCTCCCCTACTCTCCCTGCAGTATAAAGATCACTACGTCGTGCTATCCGGTACCATCCATTTGTTGTCATGATCTGGTGTATGACTGGTTTGAGAGCCTGGCTCAGTGTCTGCACTGGAACGTCAGAAAGAAACAAGCTCGTCTGGCTGACGATGTCTCTGACTCCTCAGATACAGAGAACTGAACACAGACAGACAGACACACAAATGTGCACAGGAATTGAAAACACACAAGCACATAAGAATATATACAGTTGAAGTCGGAAGTTTACGTTGGAGTCATTAAAACTCGTTTTTCAACCACTCCACACCACTAGTTTGGCAAGTCGGTTAGGACATCTACTTTGTGCAGGACACAAGTCATTTTTCCAACAATTGTTTACAGATTATTTCACATATAATTCACTGTATCACAATTCCAGTGGTTCAGAAGTTTAAATACACTAAGTTGACTGTGCCTTTTAAACAGCTTGGATAATTCCTGAAAATTATGTCATGGCTTTAGAAGCTTCTGATAGTCTAGTTGACATCCTTTGAGTCAATTGGAGGTGTACCTGTGGCTGTATTTCAAGGCCTACATTCAAACTCAGTGCGTCTTTGCTTGACATCATGGGAAAATCAAAAGAAATCAGCCAAGACCTCAGGAAAAAGAATTGCAGACCTCCACAAGTCTGGCTCATCATTAGGAGCAATTTCCAAATGCCTGAATGTACCACGTTCACCTGTACAAGCAATAGTACGCAAGTATAAACATCACGGGACCACGCAGCCGTCCTTCCGCTCAGGAAAGAGACGCGTTCTGTCTCCTAGAGATGAACGTACTTTGGTGAGAAAAGTGCAAATCAATCCCAGAACAACAGCAAAGGACCTTGTGAAGATGCTGGAGGAAACAGGTACAAAAGTATCTATATCCACAGTATAGATGGCATCATAAGGAAAGAAAATGATGTGGATATATTGAAGCAACATCTCAAGACATCAGTCAGGAAGTTAAAGCTTGGTCGCAAATGGGTCTTCCAAATGGACAATGACCCCAAGCATACTTCCAAAGTTGTGGCAAAATGGCTTAAGGACAACAAAGTCAAGGTATTGGAGTGGCCATCACAAAGCCCTGACCTCAATCCTATAGAACATTTGTGGGCAGAACTGAAAAAGCCTGTGCGAGCATGGAGGCCTACAATCCTGACTCAGTCCAGCTCTGTCAGGAGGAATGGGCCAAAATTAACCCAACTTATTGTGGAAGTTTGTCGAAGGCTACCCGAAACATTTGACTCAAGTTAAACAATTTAAAGGCAATGCTACCAAATACTAATCGAGTGTTTGTAAACTTCTGACCCACTGGGAATGTGATGAAAGAAATAAAAGCTGAAATCATTCTCTCTACTGTTATTCTGACATTTCACATTCTTAAAATGAAGTGGTGATCTTAACTGACCCAAGACGGAATTTTTACTAGGATTAAATGTCAGGAATTGTGAAAAACTGAGTTTAAATGTATTTGGCTAAGGTGTATGTAAACTTCAGACTTCAACTGTATGTGTGTATAATATATATATATATATATATATATATATATATATATATATATATATATATATATATATATATATATATATATATATATATATATATATATATATATATATATATAATGATGCTATGACTGATTTTCCTTTATATATGATTCAGTTAACATGTAGTGTTATCATCATCTGTTTTAGTGTGCAGGTTATGATGCTAACTGACTGATTTTCCTGCGGCCCCTGGCTGGATGATTCAGTTAACATGTAGTGTTATAGTCCTAATCATCACTCTGTTTTAGTGTGCATCTCAATCAGTATCATTCCAAATATTATGCTTGTCCCTTTAGCTGATCTGGGAGAATGATGAGTAGACTAGATGGCTACAGGCCACATGACTGATCTGGGAGAATGATGAGTAGACTAGATGGCTACAGGCCACATGACTGATCTGGGAGAATGATGAGTAGACTAGATGGCTACAGGCCACATGACTGATCTGGGAGAATGATGAGTAGACTAGATGGCTACAGGCCACATGACAGAATGATGAGTAGACTAGATGGCTATGACTGATCTGGGAGAATGATGAGTAGACTAGATGGCTACAGGCCACATGACTGATCTGGGAGAATGATGAGTAGACTAGATGGCTACAGGCCACATGACTGATCTGGGAGAATGATGAGTAGACTAGATGGCTACAGGCCACATGACTGATCTGGGAGAATGATGAGTAGACTAGATGGCTACAGGCCACATGACTGATCTGGGAGAATGATGAGTGGAGAAGTCCCAAATGGTACCCTATTCTCTATACAGTGCACTTCTTTTGACCAGATTCCTATGGGTCCTGGTAAAAAGTAGTGTTCTGTTAAAAATTGCAACCTCTATGCAATAAGGAATTGAGACCAAAAGCTCAAGAGGAGTTTTGAGTGTTTTTAATACCAAGGATACAGTCAGCTGAGTGCATACATTTAGAAAGGTCACAACACATTTTATACTCTTCCCTTGTAGGTGTCACCTCCCCAGCTATACAGTTTATTATAGTCTTCCCTTATACACCTCCCCAGCTATACAGTTTATTATAGTCTTCCCTTATACACCTCCACAGCTATACAGTTTAATATACTCTTCCCTTATAGGCATCACCTCCCCAGCTATACAGTTTATGGCCCCAATGAGATTCCCTCCTTTCCCCTGTGGAATGTCCATGGTTCTCTCTTTGTTTAGCTATATTTCAGAATAGCACGCCGTCCATCTTCTGTTCTGGGCCTGACCCTGCCCTCTGATCCTAGGCAATTTCCTCTTATCTGATTAGTTCAACATTTCTAAACTAGCATACACACAGTTTCATGGCCTGAACTCCATTAATACTCATAGTAATCTTTCACTAAACAGGATACAAACAAACAGTTTAACTTGAAACATGTTACACTTTTAATAGAATCCATCAGCACTATATAGGGAATAGACTGCCATTTGGGACCAAAACATAGTGCACTATATAGGGAATAGACTGCCATTAGAGACATAGCCTTACATCAGTCTATTCAGTCCATGTTTCACACTTTAGGTTGACAAGAGTTTTCACTAGATGGCCATGCTGCAATGAGATAAATTTCTGTTCTTCTGTACACTGCAGCATGGCTAGATAGTGACTTGTGTTGAGAATATCACCATAGTGAGCTGATGACCACTAGGGGGAGCCGCTGTAAACTCATTAGACACTAGAGTATACAAAACATTATGAACACCTGCTCTCTCAATGACATAGACTGACCAGGTGAATCCAGGTGAAAGCTATGGTCCCTTATTGATGTCACTTGTTAAATCCACTTCAATAAGTGTAGATGAAGGGGAGGAGACGGGTTAAAGAAGAATTTAACTCGATATTAGGAATGTGTTCCTGATCATATTTACTCCGTGTATGTTCTCCATTTCTTTGTGGTGGTCTAGAGTTGAATCTCAAACAACTTCAATGATCCCTGAAAAGCTGTAGTGCAATGATCAGTCAAAAGGTGTAGTCAGTCTAATATCCCTCAAAAGGTGTAGTCAGTCCAATATTCCCCAAAAGGTGTTGATGAAGTATTATTTGAGTGTCTTTCTAACCTTCTGATGTTAATTCTGTCAGGGTTGGGATCCATTCCATTTCAATTCATTCCAATTCCACATTTTCCTCATTGAAAAGCATGGACTAGAATTGGAATCTGCTTTTCAGTGTACTTGTTGGATTGACTGGAATTCAAATGGAATTTGACCCCAACCCTGGTCTCTACATAACAGAGTAGGTCTTCTGTCGTCAGACACTGCACATCGTACAGAAAATGGAGGCCCATAATGTTGAAGTTTTGTAAATTATTTGTATTTTACCTGACCACTTGTGTAATATTTGTATATTCTGGTCGTAGGGTTTCAAAACTAGTTCAACAAGATAAGTGTTTTAAAAACCTTATGACGGATCAAACAAACACGGACTTTCATCTCCGATTTCACTGTTCATCTGTAGACCAATTATTTAATATTTATTCTGTACATAGATATTATAGTCAATCACCACATTCATTATATTCATATTTACATATAGAGCCTCTAGTTTAAAGGAGATCTTATGCTTAGTATGTTTAATGGTTGTCTATATTTCATACACGAAGAGGCCACTTTCCTGAATATTTAATGGGGTAATCTACAGTTGCTAGATTCATTTTTGGACATTTTAAAGTAATGATATAGTACCATTTAATTCTAGAAGAATATTACTTAAAAATGCCTCAGGAGCTTAGTTCCGCAGTTTTACCCCATCAGAACCCAAAATATAAGCTTGTTTTACTCCAATGTTTGTAAACAATGTAAACAAAACACTATATCTTAATGACATGGTGAAAACTTCAATTTTGATGTCATGGATGGTCAGTCCCTGCATCCATATCTCTAGGAATTTGAGTGATTATGTTTCTTCAGCTCAACCCCCCGCTTTTTACCGAAACGGGTGGAGACAAACACTTCGATTTGGTTTCAACTGCTAGATTGGCCCTTTTAAAGGAGGTAAACTGGAGGAAAGAATTAGGACCCTTTATGGTTGGTTACAAGCGTTTCACCATGTTTTTAATGAGATTGTCCCTTACACGCAGTTGTGTTATTGAAGGGTGATTTTGTGTTGAAAATAAAGTACCCTGTGTGCATCACAGGTATGCTGTATGGCCAAAAGCATGTGGACAACCCTTTTAAATTAGTGGATTTAGCTATTTCAGCCACCAGCCACACCCATTCATGACGGGTGTATAAAATAGAGCACAACGACATGCAATCGTCATAGACAAACATTGGCAGTAGAATGGCTATACTGAAGAGCTCAGTGACTTTCAACGTGGCACCCTCATAGTATGCCACCTTTCCAACAAGTCAGTTTGTCAAATTTCTACCCTGCTAGAGCTTCGCCGGTCAACTGTAAGTGCTGTTAGTGTGAAGTGGAAACGTTTAAGAGCAACAACGGCTCAGCCGTGAAGTGGTAGGCCACACAAGCTCACAGAACGGGACCGCCAAGTGCTGAAGCGTGTAAAAATCCATCTGTCCTCGGTTGCAACGAGCACTACCGAGTTCCAAACGGCCTCTGGAAGCAACATCAGCACAATAACTGTTGGGAGCTTCATGAAATGGGTTTCCATGGCCGAGCAGCCGCACACAAACCTAAGATCACCATGCGCAATGCCAAGCATCAGCTGGAGGGGTGTAAAGCTCGCCACCATTGGACTCTGGAGCAGTGGAAACACGTTCTCTGGAGTGATGAATCACGCTTCACCATCAGGCAGTCCGACGGAGAAATCTGGGTTTGGCGGCTGCCAGGAGAACGCTACCTGCCCGAATGCATAGTGCCAACTAAAGTTTGGTGGTGGAGGAATAATGGTCTGTGGCTGTTTTTCATGGTTCGGGCTAGGCTCAAATGTTCCAGTGAAGTGAAATCTTAACGCTACAGCATACAGTGACATTCTAGATGATTCTGTGTTTCCAACTTTGTGGCAGCAGTTTGGTGAATCCTCTTTCCTTGTTCTGCATGACAATGCCCCCGTGCACAAAGCGAGGTCCATACAGAAATGGTTTGTCGAGATCGGTGTGGAATAACTTGACTGGCCTGCGTAGAGCCCTGATCTCAGCCTTATCGAACACCTTGGGATGAACTGGAACGCTGACTGCGAGCCAGGCCTAATCGCCCAACATCCGTGCCCGACCTCACTAATTCTGTTCTGGCTGAATGGAAGCAAGTCCCCAGAACAATGTTCCAACATCTAGTGGAAAGCCTTTCGAGAAGAGTGGAGGCTGTTATATCATCAAAGGGGGGGACCAATTCTATATTAATACCCATGATTGTGGAATGAGATGTTCAACAAGCAGGTGTCCACATACATTTGGTCATATAGTGTAGACATCTATGATTTTGTTTTAAGATTTGGAATGGTGCGGACCAACCAAATGTGGTCTTGTTTTGGGGCAGAGCTCATTAAAACAAGGTTATTACATATTTTTACCTTTTTTGTATTTTTATATTTATTAAGGATCACCATTTAGCTCTGCCAAGGCAGCAGCTACTCTTCCTGGAGTCCAGCAACATTAAGGTAGTTTATATACAACAAAAATACACTGCTCAAAAAAATAAAGGGAACACAAACAACACAATGTAACACCATGTCAATCACACAATCAAACTGTCCACTCAGGAAGCAACATTGATTGACAATAAATTCCACATGCTGTTGTGCAAATGGAAGAGACAACAGGTGGAAATTATAGGCAATTAGCAAGACACCCCCAATAAAGGAGTGGTTCTGCAGGTGGTGACCACAGACCACTTCTCAGTTCCTATGCTTCCTGGCTAATGTTTTGGTCACTTTTGAATGCTGGCGGTGCTTTCACTCTAGTGGTAGCATGAGACGGAGTCCACAACCCACACAACTGGCTCAGATAGTGCAGCTCATCCAGGATGGCACATCAATGCGAGCTGTGGCAAGAAGGTTTGCTGTGTCTGTCAGCGTAGTGTCCAGAGCATGGAGGCGCTACCAGGAGACAGGCCAGTACATCAGGAGACATGGAGGAGGCCGTAGGAGGGCAACAACCCAGCAGCAGGACCGAGACCTCCGCCTTTGTGCAATGAGGAGCAGGAGGAGCACTGCCAGAGCCCTGCAAAATGACCTCCAGCAGGCCACAAATGTGCATGTGTCTGCTCAAACGGTCAGAAACAGACTCCATGAGGGTGGTATGAGGGCCCGACGTCCACAGGTGGGGGTTGTGCTTACAGCCCAACACCGTGCAGGACATTTGGCATTTGCCATAGAACACCAAGATTGGGAAATTCCTCACAGATAAAAGCAGGTTCACACTGAGCAAGTGACAGACGTGCCTGAGTCTGGAGACGCCATGGAGAACGTTCTGCTGCCTGCAACATCCTCCAGCATGACCGGTTTGGCGGTGGGTCAGTCATGGTGTGGGGTGGCATTTCTTTGGGGTGCCGCACAGCCCTCCATGTGCTCGCCAGAGGTAGCCTGACTGCCATTAGGTACCGAAATGAGATCCTCAGACCCCTTGTGAGACCATATGCTGGTTCGGTTGGCCCTGGGTTCCTCCTAATGCAAGACAATGAAGACCTCATGTGGCTGGAGTGTGTCAGCAGTTCCTGCAAGAGGAAGGCATTGATGCTATGGACTGGCCCGCCCGTTCCCCAGACCTGAATCCAATTGAGCACATCTGGGACATCATGTCTCACTCCATCCACCAACGCCACTTGCACCACAGACTGTCCAGGAGTTGGCGGATGCTTTAGTCCAGGTCTGGGAGGAGATCCCTCAGGAGACCATCCGCCACCTCATCAGGAGCATGCCCATGCGTTGTATGTAGGGAGGTTATACAGGCACGTGAAGTCCACACACACTACTGAGCCTCATTTTGACTTGTTTTAAGGACATTACATCAAAGTTGGATTAGCCTGTAGTGTGGTTTTCCACTTAAATTTTGAGTGTGACTCCAAATCCAGACCTCCATGGGTTGATAAATTTGATTTCCATTGATAATTTTTGTATTATTTTGCTGTCAGCACATTCAACTATGTAAAGAAAAAACTATTTAATAAGAATATTTCATTCAGTCAGATCTAGGATGTGTTATTATAGTGGTTCCCTTTATTTTTTTGAGCAGTGTATATTGCATGACATACATTTCATGTCATTTTTTACAACAGGTAGTGTTTGCCCTCAGGCCACTACTCTACTACCACATACCTGCGTAGGATATCACTGTGAAGAGAAAGACATTCATACATTTTCCATAATTATGCATTTCTGTAAAATAGAGATCAGGGACCCATAATCCTGTTACCTGATTTACATTTTTGGGGAAAACGTTGCATAAACAGGGAGATTTTACCGTAATTCTGTTACCAAACGTTGCATAAACAGGAAGATTTTACCGTAATTCTGTTACCAAACGTTGCATAAACAGGAAGATTTTACCGTAATTCTGTCACCAAACGTTGCATCCGCGCAGTTCTTCCAGTAAATATGTTGTTGTGAAATATTTATTCAGAGCAGTCCTTGTGCATAGAGTTGTATGGTTTGTTAAACTTTTAAATCAATGTTTTTTGTGTGGCATCTATTTTAAAAGTGTGAAATTAGTTTTTCAAATCTATGTAAATACTTTTCATTTGATACCAGAATGTTTTCTTTAATTTAAAAAAAAAATGAACTAGGCAAGTCAGTTACAATGATGGCCTTCACTGGCCAAACCCTTAAGACGCTGGGCCAATTGTGCAATTGACTCCCAATCATGGCCGGTTGTGATTACAGCCTGGAATTGAACCAGGGTCTGTGGTGACGCCTCTAGCACTGAGATGCAGTGCCTTAGACTGCTGCGCCACTCGGGAGCACTGGGACCTCAGACATCCCACACAAAATGGTTTGTGAACTAATTCGTATATTTTAGCCATTCATTCACCCATGTCTTCTGGTTCATGGTTTGCTTGTAAAATACACCTTGTCCACTAGAGGGCTGTCTCTTACCACTTAGAACCATCAGTAGGTTGGTTGTCATAGAGACAAAGCTCTTAGATGAGAACAAAACATCTGAAGCCATTTGGTTGCTCCTGAAATGGCATCCTATTCCCCATATAGTCAACTACTTATGACCAGAGCCCTATTTATTTGAACCTTTTTTTAAATGTTTTTTTTAACTAGGCAAGACCGTTAAAGAACAAATTCTTATTTACAATGACGGTTTACCCCGGCCAAATCCCAACACGGACGAAGCTGGGCTAATTGTGCGCCTCCTTATGGGACTCCCAAATCTGTCCGGTTGTGATTACAGCCTGGAATCGAACCAGGGTCTGTGGAGATGTAACGGATGTGAAACGGCTAGCTCAGTTAGCGGTGTGCGCTAAATAGCGTTTCAATCGGTTACGTCACTTGCTCTGAGACCTTGAAGTAGTAGTTCCCCTTGCTCTGCAAGGGCCGTGGCTTTTGTGGAGCGATGGGTAACGATGCTTCGTGGGTGACTGTTGTTGATGTGTGCAGAAGGTCCCTGGTTCGCGCCCGGGTATGGGCGAGGGGACGGTTTAAAATTATACTGTTACAGAGACGCCTCTATCACTGAGATGCATCGTTGCGCCACTCGGGAGCACTGTGACATCAGACATCCCGGTGCTCTCATGAAAAATGGGTTGTGAACTAATTAGTATATTTTATCCATTCATTCACCCATGTCTTTCCTGTCATTACTAGTCATGACTCGACCATTCTGGGATTGTCATTGGCTGATAATGGCAGCCAACTTGTCATTGCAGCCATTCCTGGACTCCCCTTTTCTACTGCACCGTTATAATTGAAATCATAGTACCATGATGGTCTTCTTGTTCACTACCAGTCATAGGCAATTAATGTTCCGTTTTCCCAAGACAACTCCTTTCAACATCTAGGCTACATTCTGTAACCTGAGGCGCTGATAAATTCTCCATGTTGTTGAATGTCTTCCATGTTGTTACATGGCTCCCTCTGGGGATGAAAATTGACATCTGATTGACACTCCTGCAGTCTTTGATCACGCTAGGCCTGCAGTACAGAGTGTCAGGTCTGGACACTTACCGTTTTACCCAAAAACCGTGCCTGAGAAAAATACTGCTGTTTTGTGAAATGACATCCTAGAGAGAAGCTATACGTGTCATCAGAAGAGAGACTGTGGAATCTGAAAGCCTTCGGTTACCTTCCACACAACAACTAATCAGACAAATATCAAGAGGTTTGGCTCATCTGACGAAATTGTCAGTTTGCTAATGTGTTTGGATACTGAAAGACAATTTGGCGTGTTTGAGTAGATGCTAAAAGTCAGATGGGTGCGAGAATAGGCTAGAGGGGTGCGAGAATAGACTAGAGGGCTGCGAGGATAGGCTAGAGGGCTGCGAGGATAGGCTAGAGGGGTGCGAGGATAGGCTAGAGGGCTGCGAGGATAGGCTAGAGGGCTGCGAGGATAGGCTAGAGGGCTGCGAGGATAGGCTAGAGGGCTGCGAGGATAGGCTAGAGGGCTGCGAGGATAGGCTAGAGGGCTGCGAGGATAGGCTAGAGGGCTGCGAGGATAGGCTAGAGGGGTGGGAGAATAGGCTAGAGTGCTGCGAGGATAGGCTAGAGGGCTGCGAGGATAGGCTAGAGGGCTGCGAGGATAGGCTAGAGGGCTGCGAGGATAGGCTAGAGGGCTGGGAGGATAGGCTAGAGGGGTGGGAGGATAGGCTAGAGGGGTGCGAGGATAGGCTAGAGGGTGGGAGAATGACTAGAGGGGTGGGATAGGCTAGAGGGTGGGAGAATAGGCTAGAGGGGTGGGAGAATAGGCTAGAGGGGTGGGCGAATAGACTAGAGGGGTGGGCGAATAGACTAGAGGGGTGGGAGAATAGACTAGAGGGGTGGGCGAATAGACTAGAGGGGTGGGCGAATAGACTAGAGGGGTGGGCGAATAGACTAGAGGGGTGGCTAGACTAGAGGGTGGGAAAACTAGAGGGGTGGGCTAGACTAGGGGTGGGAGAATAGGCTAGAGGGGTGGGAGAATAGGCTAGAGGGGTGGGAGAATAGGCTAGAGGGGTGGGAGAATAGGCTAGAGGGGTGGGAGAATAGGCTAGAGGGGTGGGAGAATAGGCTAGAGGGCTGTGAGAATAGGCTAGAGGGGTGGGAGAATAGGTTAGAGGGGTGGGGATAGGCTAGAGGGGTGGGAGAATAGGCTAGAGGGGTGGGAGAATAGGCTAGAGGGGTGGGAGAATAGGCTAGAGGGGTGGGAGAATAGGCTAGAGGGGTGGGAGAATAGGCTAGAGGGGTGGGAGAATAGGCTAGAGGGGTGGGAGAATAGGCTAGAGGGGTGGGAGGATAGGCTAGAGGGCTGCGAGAATAGGCTAGAGGGCTGCGAGAATAGGCTAGAGGGCTGCGAGAATAGGCTAGAGGGGTGGGAGAATAGGCTAGAGGAGTGGGAGGATAGGCTAGAGGGCTGCGAGGATAGGCTAGAGGGCTGCGAGGATAGGCTAGAGGAGTGGGAGGATAGGCTAGAGGAGTGGGAGGATAGGCTAGAGGGGTGGGAGAATAGGCTAGAGGGCTGCGAGGATAGGCTAGAGGAGTGGGAGAATAGGCTAGAGGGGTGGGAGAATAGACTAGAGGGGTGCGAGGATAGGCTAGAGGGGTGGGAGGATAGGCTAGAGGAGTGGGAGGATAGGCTAGAGGAGTGGGAGGATAGGCTAGAGGAGTGGGAGGATAGGCTAGAGGGGTGGGAGAATAGGCTAGAGGAGTGGGAGGATAGGCTAGAGGAGTGGGAGGATAGGCTAGAGGGGTGGGAGGATAGGCTAGAGGGGTGGGAGGATAGGCTAGAGGGCTGCGAGGATAGGCTAGAGGGCTGCGAGGATAGGCTAGAGGGCTGCGAGGATAGGCTAGAGGGCTGCGAGGATAGGCTAGAGGGCTGCGAGGATAGGCTAGAGGGCTGCGAGGATAGGCTAGAGGGCTGCGAGGATAGGCTAGAGGGCTGCGAGGATAGGCTAGAGGAGTGGGAGGATAGGCTAGAGGAGTGGGAGGATAGGCTAGAGGAGTGGGAGGATAGGCTAGAGGGGTGCGAGGATAGGCTAGAGGGGTGGGAGGATAGGCTAGAGGGGTGGGAGAATAGACTAGAGGGGTGGGAGAATAGACTAGAGGGGTGGGAGAATAGGCTAGAGGGGTGGGCGAATAGACTAGAGGGGTGGGAGAATAGGCTAGAGGGGTGGGCGAATAGGCTAGAGGGGTGGGAGAATAGGCTAGAGGGGTGGGAGAATAGGCTAGAGGGGTGGGAGAATAGGCTAGAGGGGTGGGAGAATAGGCTAGAGGGGTGGGAGAATAGGCTAGAGGGTGGGAGAATAGTCTAGAGGGGTGGGAGAATAGGTTAGAGGGCTGGGAGAATAGGCTAGAGGGGTGGGAGAATAGGCTAGAGGGGTGGGAGAATAGGCTAGAGGGGTGGGAGAATAGGCTAGAGGGGTGGGAGGATAGGCTAGAGGGGTGGGAGAATAGGCTAGAGGGGTGGGAGAATAGGCTAGAGGGGTGGGAGAATAGGCTAGAGGGGTGGGAGAATAGGCTAGAGGGGTGGGAGAATAGGCTAGAGGGGTGGGAGAATAGGCTAGAGGGGTGGGAGAATAGGCTAGAGGGCTGCGAGAATAGGCTAGAGGGCTGCGAGAATAGGCTAGAGGGCTGCGAGAATAGGCTAGAGGGTGGGAGAATAGGCTAGAGGAGTGGGAGGATAGGCTAGAGGGCTGCGAGGATAGGCTAGAGGGGTGGGAGGATAGGCTAGAGGGCTGGGAGGATAGGCTAGAGGAGTGGGAGGATAGGCTAGAGGGGTGGGAGAATAGGCTAGAGGGCTGCGAGGATAGGCTAGAGGGGTGGGAGAATAGGCTAGAGGGGTGGGAGAATAGACTAGAGGGGTGCGAGGATAGGCTAGAGGGGTGGGAGGATAGGCTAGAGGGGTGGGAGGATAGGCTAGAGGAGTGGGAGGATAGGCTAGAGGAGTGGGAGGATAGGCTAGAGAGGGGTGGGAGGATAGGCTAGAGGGGTGGGAGAATAGGCTAGAGGAGTGGGAGGATAGGCTAGAGGAGTGGGAGGATAGGCTAGAGGGGTGGGAGGATAGGCTAGAGGGGTGGGAGAATAGGCTAGAGGGGTGGGAGGATAGGCTAGAGGAGTGGGAGGATAGGCTAGAGGAGTGGGAGGATAGGCTAGAGGGCTGCGAGGATAGGCTAGAGGGCTGCGAGGATAGGCTAGAGGGCTGCGAGGATAGGCTAGAGGGGTGCGAGGATAGGCTAGAGGAGTGGGAGAATAGGCTAGAGGAGTGGGAGGATAGGCTAGAGGAGTGGGAGGATAGGCTAGAGGGCTGCGAGGATAGGCTAGAGGGGTGGGAGAATAGGCTAGAGGAGTGGGAGGATAGGCTAGAGGAGTGGGAGGATAGGCTAGAGGAGTGGGAGGATAGGCTAGAGGAGTGGGAGGATAGGCTAGAGGAGTGGGAGGATAGGCTAGAGGAGTGGGAGGATAGGCTAGAGGGCTGCGAGGATAGGCTAGAGGGCTGCGATGATAGGCTAGAGGGCTGCGAGGATAGGCTAGAGGGGTGCGAGGATAGGCTAGAGGGCTGCGAGGATAGGCTAGAGGGGTGGGAGAATAGACTAGAGGGGTGCGAGGATAGGCTAGAGGGCTGCGAGGATAGGCTAGAGGGCTGCGAGGATAGGCTAGAGGGGTGGGAGGATAGGCTAGAGGGGTGGGAGGATAGGCTAGAGGGGTGGGAGGATAGGCTAGAGGGGTGGGAGGATAGGCTAGAGGGGTGGGAGGATAGGCTAGAGGGGTGGGAGGATAGGCTAGAGGAGTGGGAGGATAGGCTAGAGGAGTGGGAGGATAGGCTAGAGGAGTGGGAGGATAGGCTAGAGGGTGCGAGACAATTAACTGAGAAAGGGACATGGGGTTGATTTGGCTGTGTTTACATCAATCAACTCAGATTTTTGCCAATAATTGGGAAAATATCAGGATTAGGCTTCCTGTGTAAATAGCCTTTGTACTGCAGTATGTTTGTGGATGAACAGGAGAAAATACTAACTTGTGAAGATTCTCATTCCCAGACACATCTGCCCAAATGCGCAGAGAGCCTGGTGGACCAGAGAGTCAAACTTGGCCTTCGTTAGCCAGTGCAGAGAGCCGGGAGAAACTCCCAGCGCATACCATAAGGCACTGGTTTAAACCAATCATCTCCCACAACACCTTCCCTAAACCTCCACGTACGATAGCACACCACAAGCACAGAGCCACGCCTAGCAGTCTTGTGATTCGCTAAAATTACATTCCTATTCGAGTTCTATGGTCACGCTACAAGGCCAACTTTTGATTGGTTGATGTCCCAGGCCTATATGCACAGTGCACAATAGCATGAGGACGAGGTTAGTGAAGATGCAGAAACATAGAGATGCATATCACCCTCCCATGCAATATATGTTATTGTTAGTGAACCTCGATTAGCATCACAACTCATCACGACATGTTTATGATTATCACCATTTCCCCAACAGGGTGTAAAAAGCACGGAGGCACAAAGAATAATAGGTAAGAGTAGTAAATTATTTATTTCTACTTTGGGAAGTAAATGACCACTAGACTGAAGCTAGATCAGCTAGCTGAAGACATTTTTATTATAACTGATTGGATTTGCAAACAGTCATCAACGTTATCAACACACTTTATGATGAAGGGAAAAATGGTAACCATGCTCATGTTACTGCAGCTTCAACGTATGTGTTACTGCAGCGTTCTCAAGATAAGTATTGGGTTATGGGGGATGACTTTGTTCTGGGAGGATTTATCTTCACCTGCGATCGATCGGCTAGATTTGTGCGGTCCTCTCTTGATGAAGATAATGTTGTTTTGGAGCTGATCTGTCTGTCTTCTCAAGGACTGTATTGAACTATGTGTATGAGAGAAATAATGGACATCTGTCTACTCCTTCTTCCCTGTTATTGACTCAGTGTTTTAAACACACTGTTTTTATAATGAGGGGAATGGGGAAGAAGTCCGGACAACGTAGATGTAGGTGCAGGAGAAGAGATGTTTGATGTCTCGGCTCTTTTCAATCCGCGTTGTGGGAGTTCAGATTTACAACGTGATTGAAAATGTAATGTTCCAGATTTTAACGGAGACTGAATTCACGGTATGTCGGCTCAGTCGGAAATGACCTTTACATTTCTATTGTGGAATCTGTAACGCTTCAGGTTCACAGACTGAATAGAGCCCTGGTGGTGGTGGCATCGGGATCCTTATCTCTTCCAAGTGGTCATTCTCTCTTTCTCCCCTTACCCATCTGTCTAGAGGGGTTTGAATTTCATGCTGTCACAGTTACCAGCCCTTTCAAGCTTAACATCCTTATCATTTATCGCTCTCCAGGTCCCCTCGGAGAGTTCATCAATGAGCTTGATGCATTGATAAGCTCCTTTCCTGAGGAGGCTCACCTCTCACAGTTCTGGGAGACTTTAACCTCCCCACGTCTACCTTTGACTCATTCCTCTCTGCCTCCTTCTTTCCACTCTCTCCTCTTTTGACCTCACCCTCTCACCTTCCCCCTACTCACAAGGCAGGCAATACGCTAGACCTCATCTTTACTAGATGCTGTTCTTCCACTAACCTCATTGCAACTCCCCTAAGTCTCCGACCACTACCTTGTATCCTTTTCCCTCTCGCTCTCATCCAACACTTCCCACACTGCCCCTACTCGGATGGCTATCGGGTCCCAACCTTCGCTCTCTCTCCCCCCGCTACTCTCTCCTCTTCCATCCTATCATCTCTTCCCTCTGCTCAAACCTTCTCCAACCTATCTCCTGATTCTGCCTCCTCAACGCTCCTCTCCTCCCTTTCTGCATCCTTTGACTCTCTATGTCCCCTATCTTCCAGGCCGGCTAGGTCCTCCCCTCCCGCTCCGTGGCTTGACGACTCATTGCGAGCTCACAGAACAGGGCTCCGGGCAGCCGAGCGGAAATGGAGGAAAACTCGCCTAGAGGAGTGGGGTTGATGCGGACCTGGCATCCTTTCAGCTCCCTCCTCTCTAAATTTTCCTCCTCTGTCTCTGCTGCTAAAACCACTTTCTACCACTCTAAATTTCAAGCATCTGCCTCTAACCCTAGGAAGCTCTTTCCACCTTCTCCTCCCTCCTGAATCCTCCCCCCCCTCCTCCCTCTCTGCAGATGACCTTCGTCAGCCATTTTGAAAAGAAGGTCGACGACATCCGATCCTCGTTTGCTAAGTCAAACGACACTGCTGGTTCTGCTCACACTGCCCTACCCTGTGCTCTGACCTCTTTCTCCCCTCTCTCTCCAGATGAAATCTCGTGTCTTGTGACGGCCTGCCGCCCAACAACCTGCCCGGTTGACCCTATCCCCTCCTCTCTTCTCCAGACCATTTCCGGAGACCTTCTCCCTTACCTCACCTCGCTCATCAACTTATCCCTGACCGCTGGCTACGTCCCTTCCGTCTTCAAGAGAGCGAGAGTTGCACCCCTTCTGAAAAAACCTACACTCGATCCCTCCGATGTTAACAACTACAGACCAGTATCCCTTCTTTCTTTTCTCTCCAAAACTCTTGAACGTGCCGTCCTTGGTCAGCTCTCCCGCTATCTCTCTCAGAATGACCTTCTTGATCCAAATCAGTCAGGTTTCAAGACTAGTCATTCAACTGAGACTGCTCTTCTCTGTATCACGGAGGCGCTTTACCGATGAAGCTAACTCTCTCTCCTCTGCTCTCATCCTTCTAGACCAGTGGTTCTTAACCTGGCGTTCTCAAGATAGGGGTTCGGTTCGGTCTCAGGGGTTCGGGAGGTCAAGACAAAACATCCGATTCATATGATTCGTGATGACACGCTCCGCTTGGCCATCATTGGCTGCAGGTGATCACGCTCATGATGGCCTATCTGTGCTGCAGGGAATTTGGTGCTGCTTCAGTTTGTGACTGTGGTGATGGACGTCTTGTGATTTCTTTCTTAATATTTTAATCCCTTCATACTGTCTACACTTACTATAATCGAGCAAAAAAGAAAGTGGTCGGACAATATGTACAATATGGATTTTGATGTATAACCGAACGTGATGGGAGTTCAGTGTCCTAACTGCATGATTTGCAATGCCAAGTTGAGCAATTCTAGTCTAGCACCTTCAAAACCAAGAGAACACTTCCTTAAGCTGCATGGAGATGGAAAATACAAGAACACAACTATTGCTGAATTCAATGTGAAGAGAGCCAGATTCAGACTGAAAAGGCTACTCTGTGGTTCTCGGGATCTTTCTCTTCCATCAACAAACCGATCCTCACAGCATCTGTCTATCGCCTCCTTGAATTTCATACCTGATCACAAAGCAGGGCAAACCAACATCCATTGGTGAAACACTCATAAAACCAGCTGTGTTGAAGATGGCGAATATCATGCTGGAAAAAGAGGCTGACCTTAAGTTATCCCAAATTCCTCTTTGAAATGACACCATCAGCGACAGAATAGAGGATATGAGCAAAGACATCTTGGCTCAAGTAGTTGCTCACCTCTTGCAGATCTGATTTCAAGCCCGGCAAAATTCAGCCTTCAACTTTACTAGACCACAGACTGTTCTTCCAATCTAAGCCAGCTTGCTGTATTCTCCCTATGTGAAAGACCACTGATAAAGGAAGATTTTTTATTTTGTAAGCCTCTTACAACAACAACTAAGGCATGGTATCGATGTGAAGAAACTTGTGGATGACTTCTTCAAAGACAACAATCTTTCCATCCTATCATTTCTTCCAGTTTGTTCAAACTCTTCATGCTGGGAACCTATCTCTGGTTTTGCCTGCGCTCAGTGAAAGCTCCACCACACATCATTGTTACTGCATTGTATTCTGCATAGGCATCTTTGGCAACAAAAACCTTGCCTCCAAAACTGGCAGAAGTATTAAAAATTGTAGTTGAATCACGTGAACTATGTGCGAACTAGTGCTCTGCGGACATGGCATCTTCAGTGAGCTGTGTAAAGAAATGGGCTCTGAATCTCTGGTAAAACTTTTTCTACCATTCTCACAGAACAGGGCTAACGTTAGGTGGTTATCCTGGGGACAGGTGCTGAATCGTGTTTTCCCTGCCGTGCGTGTGGAATTAGCCCTGTTTTGCAGAGCACCAACATTGTCATGCAGATTGGTCAAAAATTCTGAGTTCATTCTCATTTTAAACGACACTGGCCGTATCTTCACAGCTCTCAATCATCATCTCATCTCTTTCTTCGTTTTGGTGTCAACAAATGAAATCCCTGTTATTGCTAAGAAAGCTCTGGAGATTTTCATACCGTTTGTTACAACATATCTTTGCCAATCCTTTTCCAGGATGCTGGACATTTCCGAAGAAAAGGAACAGACTTTGTTCAAAATGACATGACCGCTGGCACTTGCCAAGGTGAAGAGAGCGCATTTCTGAACTGGTCTCTGAAAAAACAGCAGAAGTCACACTGATTTAAGTAAATATTCATTATTATGTTTTTGTTTTTGTGTGAAAATGATAATCAGTGTGAAAATGTTTTGATCCTTCTTTCTCATTTTGTTCTTTGAATACAGTGATGTTGATGCAAATCAGTCATTTTCACCAGACAAATCATTACCTATGTTTTGAATTAGATTTTTTTTTTTTCAATTAAGAAGGGTTCGGTGAATGCGCATATGAATCTGTTGGGGTTCAGTACTCCAACAAGGTTAAGAACCACTGTTCTAGACCTATCGGCTGCCTTCGATACTGTGAACCATCAGATCCTCCTCTCCACCCTCTCCGAGTTGGGCATCTCTGGCGCGGCCCACGCTTGGATTGCGTCCTACCTGACAGGTCGCTCCTACCAGGTGGCGTGGCGAGAATCTGTCTCCTCACCACGCGCTCTCACCACTGGTGTCCCCCAGGGCTCTGTTCTAGGCCCTCTCCTATTCTCGCTATACACCAAGTCACTTGGCTCTGTCATAACCTCACATGGTCTCTCCTATCATTGCTATGCAGACGACACACAATTAATCTTCTCCTTTCCCCCTTCTGATGACCAGGTGGCGAATCGCATCTCTGCATGTCTGGCAGACATATCAGTGTGGATGACGGATCACCACCTCAAGCTGAACTTCGGCAAGACGGAGCTGCTCTTCCTCCCGGGGAAGGACTGCCCGTTCCATGATCTCGCCATCACGGTTGACAACTCCATTGTGTCCTCCTCCCAGAGCGCTAAGAACCTTGGCGTGATCCTGGACAACACCCTGTCGTTCTCAACTAACATCAAGGCGGTGGCCCGTTCCTGTAGGTTCATGCTCTACAACATCCGCAGAGTACGACCCTGCCTCACACAGGAAGCGGCGCAGGTCCTAATCCAGGCACTTGTCATCTCCCGTCTGGATTACTGCAACTCGCTGTTGGCTGGGCTCCCTGCCTGTGCCATTAAACCCCTACAACTCATCCAGAACGCCGCAGCCCGTCTAGTGTTCAACCTTCCCAAGTTCTCTCACGTCACCCCGCTCCTCCGCTCTCTCCACTGGCTTCCAGTTGAAGCTTGCATCCGCTACAAGACCATGGTGCTTGCCTACGGAGCTATGAGGGGAACGGCACCTCAGTACCTCCAGGCTCTGATCAGGCCCTACACCCAAATAAGGGCACTGCGTTCATCCACCTCTGGCCTGCTCGTCTCCCTACCACTGAGGAAGTACAGTTCCCGCTCAGCCCAGTCAAAACTGTTCGCTGCTCTGGCTCCCCAATGGTGGAACAAACTCCCTCACGACGCCAGGACAGCGGAGTCAATCACCACCTTCCGGAGACACCTGAAACCCCACCTCTTTAAGGAATACTTAGGATAGGATAAAGTAATCCTTCTCACCCCCCCCCCCTTAAAATATTTAGATGCACTATTGTAAAGTGGCTGTTCCACTGGATGTCATAAGGTGAATGCACCAATTTGTAAGTCGCTCTGGATAAGAGCGTCTGCTAAATGACTTAAATGTAAATGTAAATGTTAATTGTGGTTGGAAATGGTGACGTCATCAACACTGAGTGGCAGAATGGTTTTACTCTCTTCATTCCTATGGTCCTCTTTATCCAGAGGCATATATGGAGATTATGTACATAGATACATACAGTATATATAATGTGTGTATATACTTTATGTACATACACTGTGTTTTGCTGTTCATGTTGGAGAGGGTGAGCTCCAAACACCCCTGATCTCGTCAACAGTTGTCCCGTTTTGAGTTTGTGTTTTATGTAACCACATGGGGGTGTTGTCGGAGAGCTCCGTGCTCTTGGATAGCTTATGTAAATGTTTGATCACAAATTGATATAGCATCTGCTTCTCACACTTTTTCAAATGTGTATATAAAGAAATAGTTTTGTTTTTATAAAGCACTTTGAATATTGAAAGGCCACATGCATTTATTTTTGTAAGTACATTTTAATGTGTTGTGCACTCAGCCACACACTAATAGATTGAGAAAACATTAAACTTGGTGCCTGCTGTGATAACACACCATAAAGATGCAACATCTTTCCTCTTTGAGAAGTTACTCTCTCTAGTTGAAGCATGACTAACAAAGAAGTGACTCACACAACTGATGCCTCATGGCATGCAGCCATTGTATATGGCAAATTGGCGACACAATGACTTTGACCACATGAATTAAAGTGTTTCTGAACATGGGGGGGGACGACATATGGGAATAGGTTCTATAATCTGCCATAATCAAAGCTGAGTTGTGAGAAAATCCAACATGACAGTTTACAGATGACAGTTCAACATGCAATGTTTCAACAAGCAATTTCATGTATTTTATATTAAGCAGACATGACCTTTTTAAAGCTGGAATCCACATAAGGGCAAAACGACACCGCTGTGCGCGCCAGGCTTTCTGAGGCTTTCTGTTTGTTATGTGTTGTACTATGTCTGATTTACTTCCTTATCAGTTCTATTGGATGCAAATACGCTGTAGACACTTGTTGTCCCATTGGCAAATTTCTCAACCAAATAAACATTTCACACACAGACACGTAGATGATCGAAAACAGTGTCCAGATAGAAGGTGAAGAATCACACAAACTGTCGGCGTTGAAGTTCAATAATGCTGGTTTGAGGAGCTTGTTATCTCAGTCTGTCTTGAAGACACACGAGCTTCTGTTAAATCAGACACAGTTCAAATGGATTTCTCAACACAAAATAATGACTGAAAAGATTTCCCTCTGTCCCTTCTCTTGCTTCATCAAACAACATTGGAATACAGAGGTGAGGCAAGACAGACGATGCTTCGGCTCCACAGTTGTCCAGTGTGACTTCTGTCTTTCTGTTTTTGAAGTTTATTTTCATCAACAGAAAAAAGAAGCTCAACTGAAATGTTTCTAGAGTGGGTTAACCAGCCAACCACTGTTTGAACGTTGACAAACTCAGTACTACTCCAGTCCATACAGAACATGGTCATTAATGGTTGTTGCTTCTCCAGTCCTCCCACTGTGTGGCACATTCTTCTATACACTCATTTCCAGTCAGAACAAGTAAGCATCTGGCTGCCTTTAGAAGACAGCGTCCTACGAAGCGCCCTTCATATTAAAGGCCCAATGCATCCATTTTTATCTTAATATCAAATCATTTCTGGGTAACAATTAAGTACCTTAATGTGATTGTTTTGAATCAAAATGGTCAAAACGAAACAATGGCTTCTTAACAAGAGCAATTTCTCATGCAAGAACTTTGAAAGGACTGTCTGGGAGGAGGAGAACTGAAAACTAGCTGTTATTGGCTGAGTTTTTGGAACTCTCTTATTGGCCTATTAATCTATTAACCAATTTACTGCCTGGTGATGTTACCAGTCAGGCCAAAACTCCATCCCACCAAAACAGGCTGAAATTTCAGGCAGTCTTTTACAAAAAGCTCTTACACTAATAGGGCATCATCATTATTAAAAAAATGTCACAGTATTATCCCAACCTAAATATATATCAAACACAAATAAATCACGTTTTTGACTGCACTGGGCCTTTATGCGTCCTACGAAGGGCCCTCCATTACCTCCTAAGCATCCTACAAAGTGCCCTACATATTAAGAGCACTACGATGGGCCCTCCATGTTGACGGTGGTGACGAAGCACCTCTGGAACAATCTCTCAGGGTCGGGTGGCTGGTTGTCACAGTCCAGCTTCCTGCTGAAGAAGTGCTTCCTGAAGCCCTGAGGGCCAATGGACGGTGCTGGGCCGGAGTGGCTGGGGCCCTCTCGGGAGTCCAACCCTGAAATACCGAGACACACACGCAGGCACACATGCACGCACGCACAGACACACACACACACACACACACACTGCAGCTGTACTTGTTCATTTTATTCCCAACCAGACATCACAAGCTGGCCCATCATTATGGTATGTCACAAGCTGGCCCATCATTATGGTATGTCACTAGCTGGCCCATCATTATGGTATGTCACTAACTGGCCCATCATTATGAAACCAGACATCACTAGCTGGCCCATCATTATGGTATGTCACAAGCTGGCCCATCATTATGGTATGTCACTAGCTGGCCCATCATTATGGTATGTCACTAGCTGGCCCATCATTATGGTATGTCACTAACTGGCCCATCATTATGAAACCAGACATCACTAGCTGGCCCATCATTATGGTATGTCACTACTGGCCCATCATTATGAAACCAGACATCACTAGCTGGCCCATCATTATGGTATGTCACTACTGGCCCATCATTATGAAACCAGACATCACTAGCTGGCCCATCATTATGGTATGTCACTACTGGCCCATCATTATGAAACCAGACATCACTAGCTGGCCCATCATTATGGTATGTCACAAGCTGGCCCATCATTATGGTATGTCACTAGCTGGCCCATCATTATGGTATGTCACTAGCTAGCCCATCATTATGGTATGTCTCTAACTGGCCCATCATTATGAAACCAGACATCACCAGCTGGCCCATCATTATGGTATGTCACTACTGGCCCATCATTATGAAACCAGACATCACTACTGGCCCATCATTATGAAACGAGACATCACTAGCTGGCCCATCATTATGGTATGTCACTACTGGCCCATCATTATGAAATGTCCCAAACAAGACACTAATGATGATAAGTCACTAGCTGGCCCATCATTATGGTATGTCAGTAGCGGGCCCATTATTATGGTATGTCGCCACCTCTGGTCCCTTGTGTTACCTGGTGGTCGTAGTGGCAGGCCGTTGTCAAGACGACTGGGCTTAGTGGCGATGAAGAGGTAGCAGAGGACACAGACTGTGATGAGGAAGGCCAGGAGGACCACTGCTGCTATGGACAGACCTATCAGAGCCCCAAAGCTGGGGAGGGAGGGAAGTAAGGGGGGGGGGGGTAGAGAGAAGGGAAGAGGAGAAAGAGAGATGAGGAGAGAGAAAAAAGAGGAAGAACACATCAAAAGAGAGTCAAATAGTGAGTCTCAACATCAACAGTGAAGAGGTGACTTCGGGATGCTGGCCTTCTAGGCAGAGTTGCAAGGAAAAATACATACCTCAGACTGGCCAATTAAAAATAAAAGATTAAGATGGGCAAAAGAACACAGACACTGGACAGAGGAACTCTGCCTAGAAGGCCAGCAACCCGGAGTCGCCTCTTCACTGTTGAAGTTGGGACTGGTGTTTTGTGGGTACTATTTAATGAAGCTGCCAGTTGAGGACTTGTGAGGCATCTGTTTCTCAAACTCGACACTCGAATGTACTTGTCCTCTTGCTCAGTTGTGCACCGGGGTCTCCCCCTCCTCTTTCTATTCTGGTTAGAGCCAGTTTGCGCTGTTCTGTGACGGGAGTAGTACACAGCATTGTACGAGATCTTCAGTTTCTTGGCAATTTCTCGCATGGAATAGACTTCATTTCTCAGAACAAGAATAGACTGAAGAGTTTCAGAAGAAAGTTCTTTGTTTCTGTCCATTTTGAGTCTGTAATCGAACCCACAAACTCTGATGCTCCGGATACTCAACTAGTCTAAAGAAGGCCAGTTCCATTGCTTCTTTAATCAGAACGAAAGTTTTTAGCTGTGCTAACATAATTGAAAAAGGGTTTTCTAATGATAATTTAGCATTTTAAAATGATAAACTTGGATTAGCTAACACAGCGTGCCATTAGAACAAAGGAGTGATGGTTGCTGATAATGGGCCTCTGTTCGCCTATGTGGATATTCCATTAAAAATCATCCGTTTCCAGCTACAATAGTCATTTAGAACATTAACAAGGTCTACACTGTATTTCTGATCAATTTGATGTTATTTTAAATGGACAAAAAATGTGCATTTCTTTCAAAAACGAGGACAATTCTAAATGACCCCAAAGTGCTTTGAGAGACTAGTCAAGGATTATATAACCGGCCACCCTAGACTCACTTCAGTTTGCATACCGCCCTAACAGGTCCACAGATAATGCAATAGCCATCACAGTGAACACTGCCCTATCCCATCGGGACTTTCTGACGTGCCGCCCCCAGGTGGTGAAGGTAGGAAACAACATCTCCACCTCGCTGACCCTCAACACTGGGTCCCCACAAGGGTGCGTGCTCAGCCCCCTCCTGTACCTCCCTGTTCGCCCACGACTGCGTGGCCATGCACGCCTCCAACTCAATCATCAAGTTCGCAGACGACACAACAGTAGTGGGCTTGATGACCAACAACGATGAGTCAGCCTTCAGGGAGGAGGGGAGGAGCCCTCAGAGTGTGGTGTCAGGAAAAACACTGCAACAGCGCCTCTTTCAACCTCAGGAGGCTGAAGAAATTTGGCTTGTCACCCAAAAGCCTGACTAACTTCTACAGATCCACAATCGGGAGCATCCTGTCGGGCTGTATCACTGCCTGGTACGGCAACTGCTCCGCCCTCAACCGCAAGGCTCTCCAGAGGGTGGTGCGGTCTGCACAACGCATCACCGGGGGAAACTACCTGCCCTCCATGACACCTACAGCACCTGATGTCACAGGAAGGCCATAAAGATCATCAAGGACAACAACCACCCGAGCCACTGCCTGTTCACCCACGCTATCATCCAGAAGGCGAGGTCAGTACAGGTGCGTCAAAGCTGGGACCAAGAGATTGAAGAATAGCTTCTATCTCAAGGCCATCAGACTGTTAAACAGCAATCACTAACTCAGAGGCTGCTGCCTACACTGAGACTCAATCACTGGCCACTTTAACAAATGGATCACTAGTCCCTTTAAACAGTGGAACTTTAATGCCACTTTAATAATATTTACATATCTTGCATTACTCATATCATATATATATATATATATATATATATACTCTATTTTATACCGCACCTTGCCTATGCTGCTCGGCCATCGCTCATCCATATATTTATATGTACATATTCCCATTCACCCCTTTAGATTTGTGTGTATTAGGTAGTTGTTGGGGAATTGTTAGATTACTTGTTAGATATTACTGGACTGTCGGAACTAGAAGCACAAGAATTTCGCTACACTCATAATAACATCTGATGACCATGTGTATGTGGCCAATTATATTTGATTCGATTTGATTTGAAATGTCCTTCCAAGATTTTAATTTAGGTATTTATCACCTTCCATAAGTTTGGCATACAATAGCCTATAGTTAATAAGATCACCATAACTCCAGTGCAAACCAATTGAAATGTGAAGATCCTATAAATCTGTTATCAGTATCCTAAAAAAAGATCCTTAATTCTAGTGTATTAATCGTGTGCGCTTTGCTGTATAATTATGATCAACAACGTCTCTCATCTTGTGGTTTCTTGAGATAAAATAAAGCATCATAGTCTACCATTGTAATAACTCTACAAAAACTATGTCCAAAAAGCACACCATTGTAAAGGCTAGTAAAGATCCCTTACGTACCTGAGCCACCACATGTATCCATACTCATAAGGGAAAAAGCTGTTGGGATCATCACAGCAATACTTGATATCGTTAAATCCGCAGCAGAATGTTGCGCTCGGATCGCTCCCTTCTTTAGGACATGAAGAGCCATTCATAAACACATTCTCTGCGCTGTAGTAGCTTGTGCACTCAGAACTCATGCTGGTAGAAAACACACTCTTAGGGAGAAGAGTCGGAGAGATGATTTCCTTAGATGTTTAAAGGTCTCATTGTAATTCTATCCACATAAGTGTCCCTTGCTCTGCTGAAAAGTACAAAACATTTATTTCAAGGATGAAATGGGACGAAACTTTGCACCTCGACATATCATTTAGAATTCTAGAGTACCCCTCCCATCTCTCTCTCTCTCTCTCTCTCTCTCTCTCTCTCTCTCTCTCTCTCTCTCTCTCTCTCTCTCTCTCTCTCTCTCTCTCTCTCTCTCTCTCTCTCTCTCTCTCTCTCTCTCCCTCTCTCGCTCTCTCTCTCTCTCTCTGTCTCTCTCTCTCTCTCTCTCTCTCTCTCTCTCTCTCTCTCTCTCTCTCTCTCTCTCTCTCTCTCTCTCTCTGGACAGGAGACAAACTGGATAGGAGACAAGCCATATCTCTACAAAAGTGGACTAATTAATTAAATCATATCTAATCCATTTTTATCTTGCTTTGATGTCACAAACATGAAGGCCACATTTTGTTTTCTTAAACTTTCTTAATAAGTAGACTGACATCCTTACCCAGGTTGCCGTGTCTGCTCAGCTATTTCATTCCACTCCTTGTGCTCCGTGTCATTTGCCTTTGGAATGTTAACACTAATGGTACCTAGACTATTACATAATTCATTCAAGCTTGAATTGAACGTAGGCGGTTCGCATGAAACATGATTGATGCAATCAATGTTAATACAGTAATATGAAAACCTTAAAAGAAAGAGTGCCCTCCACTTCATGTGTAGCATGAAGCACTGATTTCAAACTACAACAAACCCACTAAGCATTTACCATCAGGCGATGTCTTTTGGATGTATTTTAGATCATCTTTTGGTGCGGTCCGGACCGGCCTTGATTTGACCTAAAAAAAGGCAACTAAGATTGGTTCAGAATTGGCACCAATTATAGACATCTATGATAAGTCCAGTAGGGTTTTTGCCTTTCATGCCACAACCTGGGATTGTTGTTCGCTACATTGGTGTCAGAAATGGGAAGGCAGCCATGACCGTTAAACATCATCACTGGTAACCTAAGCAATATGGTGGAATCTCCTTTTACTAGCCCAGAATTCCACTGATCCTGCTTTTAGACTTGTGGGAAGTATTCTTGTGAACAAGTAAAGGCCTACATTTCACACTAAGCATTTAACGACGAAAACGTCTGTCCATACCAGCCGTCTTTTTTTGGGGTCTTGTTTCGGTGCAGTCCGGACTAATCTTGATTTGTTCGTAAGAGTCTCATCTTTGGTGGAAACTGTTCAGGTTTTACAAACGATTTCATGATGAATTTCTTGTCCGTATCCTCTTGTGTGGAAAAAGACAGCTTTGACAAGCCTCCTGTTATGGAACTACATATCGACGGAAAGAGGCGATTGAGCTGCAACCACTACAAGAAACGGTAAGTCTCTACCATAAACACACAGGGATCTACTCAATATTCAAAATGAAGTCACTGTGAGAAGCTAGTGACTCTGTTTTTTTTAAAGCTTTTGAAAAATTGAACATAAGTGCATGTGACAGATGGGAACAATAATACATATTCTGTTGCAATCTTTAGTCGTTCCTATATTACTGTGACATAATGCCTACTTCATTGAGAATGTTTGTGCAGTCTTAATTTTCCATAGGAGAAAAAAAAACATATTTTCAAAGTCTGTAAATTATGTTTTTTCAACATTCAGAAAATACAAAATGTTCTGCTTCTGTATAAAACTTTTTTTTTTTACATACATTTCATACTGACGTCAAAAGTATGTCTTAAATGGATATTCGAACCTTTTATTCAGCACGCAACGTGAAATGTACGTGATGTCAACGTCTGGAAAAGAGATGTATTTTTAAATGTAATTTCTCTAATGATTGGTGTGCTTCTTCTGCAACTTGTTTATTATTACAAATTAGGCACACATGTAAACTATTTTCCAAAGACAAAGTCAGACAGAACTTTCATAAATGGAGTCTTCTGTTCGGTTTCAAAAAACTTCCGCATAGCTGATGTTTTGACAGTGTCGGAGGAGGTGGAACTACGTCAGAGCTGTCCAATCCAGAAGCCGCTCCCGACATGATTACCTAAAGCACACATTGCCATTGCCTGCACGCTTTGTTTAGCAGTTCAAACACTGGAATGTGAGAAGTAATCTCCACCTCGATTAGGTTGATAGAAATCCTCATTATTTCGTTGAATGATTTTCAATTTGAGCGTAATTATTTCTCTAGACCTATAGCATACACTTTCTCATTCTGAATTTCTAACACCAGTGGGAAGGGTGTGGCTTCGTGACAATGATCACAAGAGCAGCTCTTCACCAATTTGACAGCTCCAACACAAATTCCCCTCTGACACTGGTCAAACATCAGCTATGCGGGTAACGGCTATCGGCAGTTAACGCTTGATCTGATTGAATCTAGGCCTTAACTGTTAGAATAGTGTGTTGATGAAGTTGTACAGGAAAAAAGAACAAACAACTTCTCTCTCTGTACTTTCCCTCTATCACCGGGGTAAAAACAGAGTAAATTATATTTTTATTTATATATATATATATATATTGTTTTTTAAAATATGTTTTATATCTAATCCATTTTTATCTTTCTTTATTTTTAAGAACCACTAATTTCTCACGACAACAATGAAAGAAATGGAGAACTTTCATCATTTGAATCTTTTGTTTGTTATTCAAAGAACACAGTTGTTACAATATCTTGTTGATGAAGCCGAAGTACTTCAGTTTCTCATAATTGCATCTCAGTACTGAAGGAATTGTATTGAACAATGCTTAATCATTGTATTCTCATGGAATACAACATTTCCAACATATCCAAACAAAACAACAATACTTTCTCTCAAAGATTTTTTTGACCGTAGTAATTTCATGGGCCGTGCCTTCCATCCCGCTTCTGACAACAGTGTAGAGAGTGGTGGTGCAGGGAAGTGAACCTCTCCCCAGCTAACACATAACGTTCTGAGAACCATACGTTTCTTAGAGCTTGGTGAGAGCGTGGTTGTCCTATGGTTATTTTTCATGCAACCTTCATGCAACCGTTCCCAAAGCCAACAACTCCTTTGGCCACCTTTCCTTCCAGTTCTTTGCTGCCAATGACTGGAACAAATTGCAAAAAAATCGCTGAAGCTGGAGACTTATATCAACCATACTAACTTTAAACGTCAGCTGTCATAGCAGCTAACCGATCGCTGCAGCTGTACATAGCCCATCTGGAAATAGCCCACCCAATCTACCTACCTCATCCCCATATTGTTTTCATTTACTTTTCTGCTCTTTTGCACACCAGTATTTCTACTTGCACATCATCATTTGCTCATCTATCACTCCAGTGTTAATTTGCTAAACTGTAATTACTCCCCTACTATGGCCTATTTATTGCCTACCTCCTCACGTCATTTGCACACACTGTATATAGACTTTATTTTTTTCTATTGTGTTATTGACTGTACGCTTATTTATTCCATGTGTAACTCTGTGTTGTTGTTTGTGTTGCACTGCTTTGTTTTATCTTGGCCAGGTCGCAGTTGTAAATGAGAACTTGTTCTCAACTAGCCTACCTGGTTAAATAAGGGTGAAATAAAAATAATAATAATTAAAATCAACGTTCTGGGAATGATGCAGGATGTTACTTAGGTGGGATTTTCAGTACTTCAGCATAATGTTTTCTGCAAGTTTCCTCGTGGTTTTATTTAAAGTCATGTTCTCAGAACATTTAGAAAACATTCCATAAACAGAGGAAAACATTAGTAAGTGTTGTGTTTTTTATCAGCACGCTGGATTGGTTCCAACCAACTCAATGCACCAAGTACACATGTCAATCAGGAGCTCTCTCGGGTCAGTCCTGTTAAATCTCTTATATACAGACACGTTGTATTTGCATGATTTAGCTTATTTATCATTTATAATTAATTAATCATTAACGTCTGCTTCATTCATTTGACTGACCAACACTGGGTCATGCATGTGACAGACTAATACCTCACGAGGCTTCTTCTCTATAAGCTGAAACCTTGAAACGGAAATATTGTTTGTTATCAAAACAAGGGTCTGAGTGTACTGCCAAATTGAAGATGTGGCAGTGCAAGTGTTGTCCTAATCTCATCAGAGATGGCTATCCTTCCTTCTCTTCTTTGCCCTTGCCCTCTTCTTCCTCTCCCTCCTACTCCTCTTGCTCTCTGTCCATTGTTGGCATCCATTCCCGGGACCACCCATACGTAGAATGTATGCACACATGACTGTAAGTCGCTTTGGATAAAAGCGTCTGCTAAATGGCATATATTATTATATTAAAACAGGTAATCTGACCTATACTACAGTAAAGCAGTGATTGTAATATATATATATATATATGCCATTTAGCAGACGCTTTTATCCAAAGCGACTTACAGTCATGTGTGCATACATTCTACGTATGGGTGGTTCCGGGAATCGAACCCACTACCCTGGCGTTACAAGCGCCATGCTCTACCAACTGAGCTACAGAAGGACCCGGTTAGTGATCAGTTAAGCTATTAGTGTTTGCACATGTGATGAGTGTGTTTGTGTGACCTGGTGAATAAGTGTAGCATTTTGATTGGTTGTGTTTGGAAAAGGAAAGCAAGTCACTTCCTGTTAGATTTCTGTGTTTTAGGTAGAGAATTGTGTGTAGTGTTTTGAAAAAAGTGTTTTATGCAATTGACAACTGAGTCAAAGGCTGAGAAATAGCTTATGGTTTTGGATATTTGGTGTGTAGTTTTGCACTTTGTGTGAGAGGTTTCAAAAATCGTGTGACATGAAAATATTTTGTGTGTAAGCAGTTGGAAAAAACTGTAAGTTCCCAGAACAGGCAACATTTTCACCTCAGTTCTCAGAACGTTTAACAAATGTACAGTTTTACTGGTCAGGAAATGTATGGCTTCGTTCCCAGAAACAATGGGAAACCAAACAATTACGTTCCCACAACTTCCAAGGAACCAAATGTGCTAGCTGGGCTGGGTTACTGGTGTGACGACCCTCCCACTCTGTCTGCCGTATTCTGTCTTTGTTCTTGTTTCCTTATTAGGATGCCGGTGGGCGGAGTTGAGAGGGTCGTCAGCTACATGGGAAACACCTGGGCCAGGTGTCTCCCAGGATAAATAGACCTCTTCCACATTCATGGAGGAGACTCTCTCCATGCAGACACCTGTTGTAGATTCTGTTGTGGTTCTTGGTGGCCTTTTGTTTGTTTGCTTTGGCACCTTTCATCACCCTGCATTATCACATTCATGCATGCAAAACACTCACTTACACTACTGATTACTGATTACACACACCATTGTATATTATACTTAGTTACTTATTTAATAAATATAGATTTTGCTACTCCTTATCTCCACGTTGTCTCCCTTTGTTACGGGCTTTGAGCCGGTTCGTGACTAGTGGGGGCTCATCCGGGATCTTTGAACTATTGGTTTGGGAGACCGTGGAGGTACGTGTTTGGTTTGAATATGGTGTTTGAGTGTGATCGGCCCAGTATTGGTTGCCTTTGTTGTTTGGTTGTGTGCTATGTTGGAGAGAGTATAATGGTTAGTTTCCAGGCCCTGCCTAGCCTGAACTCTTGTTCTACTTTCTGTTGGGACGTCAGTCTGAAGTGAGTAATCTGCTGTGTACCTCGGTGGGAGATTTGGGTAGGGTAGTGGAACTTGCTACCCGGAGCTATAGCCTTTTTCCCCTGATAGGTTTAGCGACGTGTTTCATTTTTTGGAATATGTTGGGCATGGTTAATGTTTGTTATTTTTGTGTGGTGTCTGTGGACTGAGCAGTTGTCTCGGGGGCACATCCGTGGCTTGGTGGAATTTGCCAGCATGCTGGGGAGTTCTATTTCCTTGCCAGCGGGCTACAGTGCGTAAATTCCCACCGCAAATCTGCACGAAGACTAGGGTTGAGTTATTGTAGGTTTTGGGGAAGCTCCATATCTCATCTCTCTTCTGTGGTGCTCAGGGTGATTGTCAATTCTCGGGTTGTGTTCTGGTGTGCTCAGCAGAAGGGAAAAGCGATAAAAAAAATTGTGTGATTATGGCGTCTTATGTAGATAAGTTCATTCGCTCTCCATCAGAGGAATTGTTAGATTTAGGTACTAAAGAACAGCTGTTGAAGGTCGCGGAACACTACAAGGTTGAGATTAGTGCTAAACGTCTAAAGAATTCTATTAGGTTGATATTGAAAGCCAATCTGATGGAGAGTGGTATTCTTGAAGTTACCACCGGGCCAGCCTCTGCTGAGGATTTGTTGTCTCCCCATAACGTTACAATGGCCATTCCATCGGTTAGTCCTAGTTGCCTTCTTTTTGAACAGCAGAAAGAACTGCTTTTGTTACAGCTAGAGCATGATCGTGAGAAGCTAGAGCATGATCGTGAGAAGCTAGAGCATGATCGTGTGAAATATGAAAAGGAATTGGCATTTAAACAAGATATGGAGCGTGCTAAAATCAAGTTGCAACAAGAACGTATAGAGTTGGTTAGGGAAGGAAAGATCTCAGGGGAGAGTTTGTTTTGGGAAGGTGACCCAGATTTACCTAGGGGTAGTTCCGCTTTTGGTCATGCCCCAGAGACATTTGATATTGTTGGGAACTTGCGGTTATTGCCTCGGTTTAATGAAAGGGACCCCGAGACATTCTTTTCGTTGTTTGAGCGGGTTGCTGACGCTAGGAGTTGGCCTGATTCTGACCGCACTTTAATGTTGCAGTGTGTGCTGACTGGTAAAGCGCAGGAAGCATATTCAGCTCTTAGTGTACACGACAGTGCCAGTTATGATAAAGTTAAAACAGCTGTGTTACAGATTTATGAATTGGTCCCTGAGGCTTACCGTCAACGATTTAGAACTTTAAAAAGGGACGATAACCAGACTCATGTTGAGTTTGCGCGACAGTTATCTTTACAGTTTAATCGCTGGTGTTCCGCCTCTGCAGTTGTGACTTTCCAAGGGCTGTGTGATCTGATTATGTTAGAGCAATTTAAGGACACAATTCCTGATCGTATTGCCACTTATATTAATGAACAGAAAGTAAAGAATGTTGCTGAAGCTGCGGTTTTGGCGGACGAGTATGTGTTGACTCACAAAAGTGTCTTTGCAAAACCCCGTATTCGGAAAGAGTGGGGGCATTCGGATAGATTTGGGCTTCGCTCACCGAGATACTTTGGTTCTCGGGCAGAGTTCTATTCAACTAGGGTTGAACCTGACTCCCATGGTAAGGCTGACTTTGGGCAGGAGTGTCACTACTGTCAAGGTTCAGGTCATTGGAAAAACGAATGTCCACTTCTCAGGTCAAAGGGTGCTTACGCTAAATCTAAGCCTGCTGCGTTAGCTGCACCTGTTCCACATCAGTTCATTCTTGACTCATTTCCTCAGGCCCAGGAGAATGTGAAAGTCCATATTGATCCAGACTATTTACCTTTCATTACAGAAGGTTTTGTGTCTATGTTAGGAAGTAAAGACCTAGTGCCAGTGAAGATCCTGAGAGACACAGGTGCCTCTGAATCATTTGTGTTGGAGTCTGTGTTACCCTTTTCTGCTGAGACTGATTCGGGGAATAGTGTTCTAATTAGGGGAATAGGTTTGAACACTCTGTCAGTTCCATTGCATAAACTGATGTTGGATTGTGGGCTGGTGAAGGGTGAAGTTGTTGTGGGGGTGCGTCCTTCGTTGCCTATTGAGGGTATCGACGTTATCCTTGGGAATAACTTGGCAGGTGAGCGTGTATGGCCAGTCGTGTTTCCATCTCTAGTGGTTTCCACTAAGCCGTCATTTGTTGGGATTCCTGATGAGAGTGTACAGAGTTTCCCAGAGGTGTTCTCTGCGTGTGCAGTGACACGTTCTATGAGCCGTGGCGAACTAGTCACTGCGCCGACTAATGATAATAATACAAAGTATGTCACTGTCTTCCCTGTTATCCCGTTATCTGTAACCCGCTCAGATCTAATCAATGCTCAACGGGATGACCCCACGTTGGAAGAGTTGCGTGATCAAATTGTGCCTATAGAACAGTTGGGAGATGTCGCCCATGGCTATTTTCTCCAAGAGGATGTCCTGATGAGAAAGTGGGTGTCTCATGATAGTGTTTTTCTGGGGAGGCAATTAGTCAAGTTGTTGTACCAGTTAAGCTTCGTGAGTTGGTGTTGGAAACTTCTCACAGCGACGTTGCTGGACATATGGGGGTGAGGAAAACCTACAATCGCATATTAAGACATTTCTTTTGGCCTAGATTAAAGAGGGATGTTTCTGATTTTATCAAAACTTGTCACACATGTCAATTAACTGGTAAGCCTAATCAAGTTATTAAACCAGTACCATTGTTTCCTATTCCTGTACTCAGCCAACCTTTTGAGTATCTGATTATTGACTGTGTGGGTCCTCTGCCTCGTTCTAAAAAGGGTAGCAGTTACCTGTTCACTGTGATGTGTCAGACCACTAGGTTTCCTGCTGCCTATCCTCTCCGATCTATCACGACTAAATCGGTGTTAAAAGCTTTGACTCAGTTTCTCTCATTGTTTGGAATCCCTAAGGTCATTCAGAGTGATCAAGGATCTAATTTTACCTCTAATCTGTTTGGTCAGGTTCTTCAACAGCTCCATATTAAACACAAGGTGTCTCGCGCCTATCACGCGCAAAGTCAAGGAGCACTGGAACGTTTCCATCAAACACTTAAGTCTTTGTTGAGAGCTTATTGTACTGAGATGGATAAGGATTGGGAGGAGGGGTTGCCTTGGTTACTGTTAGCCGCTAGGGAAGTTTCACAGGAGAGCACAGGTTTCAGTCCAAATGACCTTGTGTTTGGACATAGGGTGCGTGGACTTTTATCTGTTCTCCAGGATGACTGGAAGTCTCCCGAGCCTCCTCAGTCCCTGTGTTCGTATGTGTGTGATTTCCGGCGACGGCTGTATGCCGCTGGTGAAATGGCTAAAGAGAAGTTATCATCTTCACAGGAGAGGATGAAGGGCATATTTGATCGCCGAACTGAGCCTCGTCACTTTAGTCCAGGTGACCAGGTTCTTGCTCTGCTGCCAATTGTTGGTTCTCCTTTTCAAGCCAAATTTCAAGGTCCATATACAGTGGTGCGCCAGTACACTGAGCAAAATTATCTAGTTGCCACTCCAGAACGGAGGAAAGCACACCAGCTGTGCCATGTAAATCTGTTAAAACCCTATTATGCACGTTCCTCTGAGACTGAACAGTGGGATTCTACAGAGGACGGTAAACCTGTTCTTTTGGCTGATACCGTTGTTTCCTTGGGTTCTTGTCGTGCTAGACCTGTGCATGAGGAGGAAGATGTTCCTGGTCCTGACGATTGTATATTGCAGGGTAGATTGAAAAATTCAGAAACACTGGATATTTTAGACAGTCTTCTCACTCACCTACCTGTTGATGAGCGGAAAGAGATGGTTGGTCTGATTCAGAGATTTCCAGGTTTATTTTCTGATACACCTACACGTACAAACTTAATAGAACATGATATTGACATTGGAGGTGCTGACCCCATTCGTCAGCGGTTCTATAGAGTTTCTTCAGAGAAACTACGTTGTCTGGATGCTGAGGTCAAGTACATGCTGGAGAGTAAGATAGCAGAGCCTTCTTTCTCCAGTTGGGCTTCTCCCTGTATCTTGGTCAGTAAACCGGATGGAACAAACCGTTTTGTACGGACTACCGTAAGGTAAACAGTGTCACAGAGCCAGATTCATTTCCTCTTCCTCGGACGGAGGCCTGTGTCAATTTGGGACGCGGAGGCCTGTGTCAATTTGGGACGCGGAGGCCTGTGTCAATTTGGGACGCGGAGGCCTGTGTCAATTTGGGACGCGGAGGCCTGTGTCAATTTGGGACGCGGAGGCCTGTGTCAATTTGGGACGCGGAGGCCTGTGTCAATTTGGGACGCGGAGGCCTGTGTCAATTTGGGACGCGGAGGCCGATGTCAATTTGGAACGCGGGAGGCTGGTATGTTGTTCCGGGGTCCTTGTTGGTCCCCGGTTTTATGGGGGAATGTGACGACCCTCCCACTCTGTCTGCCGTATTCTGTCTTTGTTCTTGTTTCCTTATTAGGATGCCGGTGGGCGGAGTTGAGAGGGTCGTCAGCTACATGGGAAACACCTGGGCCAGGTGTCTCCCAGGATAAATAGACCTCTTCCACATTCATGGAGGAGACTCTCTCCATGCAGACACCTGTTGTAGATTCTGTTGTGGTTCTTGGTGGCCTTTTGTTTGTTTGCTTTGGCACCTTTCATCACCCTGCATTATCACATTCATGCATGCAAAACACTCACTTACACTACTGATTACTGATTACACACACCATTGTATATTATACTTAGTTACTTATTTAATAAATATAGATTTTGCTACTCCTTATCTCCACGTTGTCTCCCTTTGTTACGGGCTTTGAGCCGGTTCGTGACACTGGTGTGAAAGGCAAACACCCTATGCATGAACCAATAGGGTTAACCCACTTGGTGGGAATTGTAACGTGGCTCATACAGCGAGGATAGCTACAATACTATAGCCTACACACCTGTTGCGCTCCTTGGTTTTTGCTAGTTTGCTCCAAGCGATATCTTGCTGCCCCCTCAGATTTGTCCTATTTAGCTAACCCAGATAGGTTACCAATCCCCCAACCAACTAGCTACCAAAAGCCATTTCAGGCTACCAATATAGTTTAGAGTAGCTAGCTTGTCTAACTGTCTTAGCTGGAATGCCTGCTGGCAAGGTTGGTAGACCTAGCAGAGAAGCATATTTAGTTCATAAAAAAATAAACACCAGTCATGAGGATACAGACAACTCAAGAGGAATGCTTAGATATGCAGAAAAAAAAAAAATATATATATATATATATTTTTTTTACATGCAATTAAGGATAATGATTATGGCACTAGATTGCAGGAAAAAGCTGTTAAAGGTGTTTGAAAAATGGAAAATTCTCCAATTTACAGACGGGGGCCTAACATCCCTTCCGGAACACCCCCCAGCCATCCTCACATACTCACATACCAACTGAATGGTGCTGTAGTAAACCTCAGAACTATGTAAATGGATGACTCTAGTATACCAATCAGATGAAAATCTCACAGGTCAAACAACTTCCACCAGAAGTTTTTGTTTGATGACTTTCTTATTTTTCATTTTTTATAGTTATGATCTGATCTCTGCTTAGGCATTAGCAGCCAGAGCAGACAGACAACGGTATCTCTATGCTACCCATACTGTACTGTCTTTAGTAATCCTATTTAGCTAGGCTAGGCTAGGCTAGGCTAGGCTATTTAGCTAGGCTAGGCTATTTAGCTAGGCTAGCTAGGCTAGGCTATTTAGCTAGGCTAGGCTATTTAGCTAGGCTAGGCTGCCTACAGTATGCTGCAGAGCTATCTGACTAAATCATTTTTACTAGTTCTTCAAAGTAGTTAAAGCATACTCAGTGGTGGAAAAAGTACCCAATTATCATACTTGAGTCAAAGTAAAAATACCTACGTAAAATAGAAAATGACTCAAATATAATACTACTTGAGTAAAAGTATAAAAGTATTTGGTTTTAAATATACTGACGTATCAAAGTAAATTAAATTGCTGAAATATACTCAAGTATCAAAAGTAAAATAATATATCATTTCAAATTCCGTACATACAGCAAACCAGACGTCACGTTATTCTTGTTTTTTAGTCAGGGACACACTCCAACACAGACATCATTTACAAATGAAGCATGTGTGTTTAGTGAGTCCACCAGATCAGAGGCAGTAGGGATGGCCAGGGATGTTCTCTGTTTAGTGAGTCCGCCAGATCAGAGGTAGTAGGGATGACCAGGGATGTTCTCTGTTTAGTGAGTCCGCCAGATCAGAGGTAGTAGGGATGACCAGGGATGTTCTCTGTTTAGTGAGTCTGCCAGATCAGAGGTAGTAGGGATGACCAGGGATGTTCTCATGATGCATGAATTGGATCATTTTCATGGCCTGCTAAAAGTACTTTTTGATGTTAGGGAAAATGTATGGAGTAAAAAGTACATTATTTTCTTTAATTAAGATTGTAGTGAAGTAAAAGTAAAATAGCATACAGATGTCCCGAAAAACGACTTAAATAGTACTCTAAAGTATTTTTTCTTAAAGGGAAATTCCACCCCAAAATGCTATTTTGGTACAGTATTCATTTTAGTAGTCCATTGTTGACATCGTCCCAAACTGTTTAAAAGATATGTCACTTTCAGAATACAGAAATCATCCCTGTACGATGCATTCTGAATCATATGATGCGAAACAACAATGGACTAATGAAACAAATACCAAAAGATAATTTTGGGGAGGAGGTTTTCCTTTAAGTACTTTACACCACTAGACTAGAGTTTCATGCACTGTCGCTGTCCCTCTGTCTCGTCATTGTGTTGTGAACATTCCTCTCTTGTGTGGTGTGCTCTATGCTGTCTGTGTGTATTTAACCTAACATAGCAGGCGTAAAAGTTTATCTTTCTCTGTCGGAAGCCAGAAAGAACAGGCACAATGGATTATGGTCATTGTAATTCATTACCACTTTTCTGCACTGAACTACGTTGAGTATTTGCTGAATAAAAACTACAAATCCTTTCAGCCCAGCTTGCTACGAAGTTCTTGACTTGATTTCTCTTGTGTATAATTAGATTTCTCTCTAGAGAAACGGCACGTTGGGCTCACAAAAACCCCCAGATCTAAATGGAATTCAACTAATTGACCCGAAGTCAGAAAATAATGCACTACGTCAAGGAATAGGATGCAATTTGGATCTCAGACAGTCCTAGATGCATCTTAATGGGTCTGCAGAATGGAATCTAATGTTCCAAGTTATTTAATATTCCACAGCCTTTATCTCATGAGTATATAGCTTTATACTGCACAACACAACAAGACATGTACTCATGCTGTACCCATCAGGTGAAGGGCGTACTAAGGAAGATTCAGTAACAGAAAAACAAACTGAAAACAATTGAGTAAGTAAGTTAGTATCGGAGTAACCAAAAACTGCCAAGCAGTTGCCATACCAAGTTGTGATGCAGCCAGTCAAGATGCTCTCAACGGTAAAGCTGTCGAACTATTAGAGGATCTGAGGCCCTAAAACCTGTTCGCCTTTGCCTGGAGGCAGACACTTGGCTGCAAGTGGATCTTCCAGCAAGACAATAACCCCAAGCACTAATTAAAATCCACAACAAAATGGTTAATTGATTTAAAAAATCAGTATTGTAATTATTTATTGTATACAGTAACTTGTTATCCTCTTTATCAAGATTGTTTACATGGACTCACTGAGGAAGTTCTGGGAGGGAGATGGTTTATATGGTCTCACTGAGGAGGTTCTGGGAGGGAGATGGTTTATATGGTCTCAATGAGGAGGTTCTAGGAGGGAGATGGTTTATATGGTCTCAATGAGGAGGTTCTAGGAGGGAGATGGTTTATATGGTCTCACTGAGGAGGTTCTGGGAGGGAGATGGTTTATATGGTCTCAATGAGGAGGTTCTAGGAGGGAGATGGTTTATATGGTCTCACTGAGGAGGTTCTGGGAGGGAGATGGTTTATATGGTCTCAATGAGGAGGTTCTAGGAGGGAGATGGTTTATATGGTCTCACTGAGGAGGTTCTGGGAGGGAGATGGTTTATATGGTCTCAATGAGGAGGTTCTAGGAGGGAGATGGTTTATATGGTCTCAATGAGGAGGTTCTAGGAGGGAGATGGTTTATATGGTCTCACTGAGGAGGTTCTGGGAGGGAGATGGTTTATATGGTCTCACTGAGGAGGTTCTGGGAGGGAGATGGTTTATATGGTCTCACTGAGGAGGTTCTAGGAGGGAGATGGTTTATATGGTCTCAATTAGGAGGTTCTGGGAGGGAGATGGTTTATATGTCAGCAGGAGAAATATGATGTGGGTCCTGACTAGTTTAGGGCAGTGAGTATCGGATAAGAGAGAGGGGGACAGATAGAGTCAGACTGTAAGAGAGAGAGAGAGAGAGAGAGAGAGATTGACAGAGTGAAAGAGAGAGATTGAAAAAGAGAAGGATAGAGAGATGAATGACATTATATCTTCTGCGTGGCATATACCAACAACGTACCTCTTTGGAAAATGAGTTTGATAAGGACTTGATTTAAAGAGAGCCCTATAAGTACTGTATTGGCTGTGTCCTTGTTATTGTGAAAGGTATCTGTACTTTTGTTCAATTGTTTGATGTTCTTTCTTTGTGCTCTGTCTCCATCCATTCCTTCATCTGAACATGAAGAAAAACATATTTGGACAAGGTTCAGCTGCTAAAATGGCACAGCAATTACTGTAAGAGTTTTCCCACATATTGGGCTCTGTTCAACCGCGTGTCGGAAATGTAAAGGCAATGTTCCTGCTTCAGCGGAGGCTGCATTCATGGTGCACATTGCGTACTGTATGTCCTTTCAATCGGAAATGACTTGTACATTTCTATCACGAATCTGCAACGCTTCAGCATTTCAGAATTAATAGAGCCCATTATTATTATTATTATTATTATTATTATTATTATTATTATTATTATTATTTTACCCACTTTTTCTCCCACTTTTTCTCCCCAATTTCGTGATATCCAATTGCGATCCAATTACGATCTTGTCTCATCGCTGCAACTCCCCAACGGACTCGGGGGAGGCATACGGTGCATGTACACTAGATAGCGGTAAATCGCTGCAACTCCCCAACGGACTCGGGGGGAGGCATACAGTGCATGTACACTAGATAGCGGTAAATCGCTGCAACTCCCCAACGGACTCGGGGGGAGGCATACGGTGCATGTACACTAGATAGCGGTAAATTGCTGCAACTCCCCAATGGACTCGGGGGGAGGCATACGGTGCATGTACACTAGATAGCGGTAAATTGCTGCAACTCCCCAACGGACTCGGGGGAGGCATACGGTGCATGTACACTAGATAGCGGTAAATTGCTGCAACTCCCCAACGGACTCGGGGGAGGCATACGGTGCATGTACACTAGATAGCGGTAAATTGCTGCAACTCCCCAACGGACTCGGGGGAGGCATACGGTGCATGTACACTAGATAGCGGTAAATTGCTGCAACTCCCCAACGGACTCGGGGGAGGCATACGGTGCATGTACACTAGATAGCGGTAAATTGTGGCATGCCGCTTAGGCCGCCCATTGTGACTCGCTTGTGGGCGTCGTGCGTCAAGAATTCAGCATAGCAAGTTTGTATGAAGGTCTGGTTATTAATTGGGTACATAGTTCAATAGTAATATCCTCTAAAACACTCTGGTGACAAACAAACTTTTATGCCCTGTTTCCAATCGTCCACATGGCTGGGACAACCTATTCAAGTAAGTTAATACATTTAGAAAATGTATATATATATGTATATATTATACATTTAGAAAATATATATATTATTAGCTAACGTTACAGTGCAGGCTAACACAAATGAGCTGCTAAATGAGCTAGCTAGCTATCTAGGCAATTTCACATACTGTATAGATAGCTAGCCAAGTGAATTAAATATCACCAGCTACCTAACTTCATATTAGCTCGCTATCTTGATGTTTTTAACACTGTAAAAATCCAACTCCAAATGCATTTGAAGAAGTCGCAATGAAGAGCGGTGGTTCTGAGTCCTGCTCCTGGGGACTCAAAGAGGCACATTTTTGTTTTTGCCTCAGCACTGCTGACTCATCATCAAGCTTCAAGTGGTATTTCTGTATTAATTTGTGATGCTATCCTTGATATGATCCTGTTATTGTCACATGCAAATATGTGTGCCCATGCATTTATCAATTCAATGTTATCATGATTTGTTATCAGGGATATTATACTTTAGTAATCCACAATGACCTGGTGATGTAAAAGTCTAATAATGACATTGTCTTCCATATTCCTACAGATACCTTGCAACTGGCGATTCCTTCAAAACGATTGCCTACAGTTAACGTGTAGAGCACTGCAAGGTTGGGTGTCCAGGCCCATCTGGGACTGCCTCCTGGAGGAATTCAGGTGTTTGAAGGCTACCTGTGTCCTGCGTAACGTTATGAGGATGGACACGAGGGCCAGGAGGGGATCTGCAGCTCGCCGCCGTGTTTCAGAGGAGGAGTCTGCTGCTCTGCAGGACGGTTCAAGGATGGGGTCCAACAACACAGCAAGAGAGGCAGTCCGTGTGCAGGAGATCTTCACCTCCTACTTCTTGAAAGAGGGTGCTGTTCCCTGGCAACACCATAGACTACACTATATACAACCAAGGGCTCTTTTAAGAGCCATTCACATATCAATAGGAGTATTATTCCATTTACTTAGCTATTTCAACTGCAGTTATTCAAATCCCAGTTTCTCTCCCTTTGATTTCTACTTCTCAGGTGAGGGTGCTGTTTAGGTAAGGGTGTGATGTCTGTACAAAAAAACAGGCTATTTTAAATCACCCATATTGAAAAAATGTAGGACAATTTGACACCCTATAACCCACACCTACATACTCATATATCAATCTGATTGATGGATGGTATTATGTAGTAAGCAGGTTCAGGTGTATTACTGTGAATCCTTCCACCTTCAAAGAATAGGCACAAAGGCCAACCATGGAGAATAGCAAGACCCTTAATTATTTCTATAACTACGCTATATTGTTTGTCCTTTTGTGTCCATTCATGTTTAACAGCATAAAGTACTCTGCAGCCTTAGTGTGGTGTGGACACCAGGTGAGGCCACACACACACCTGTTGATACCTGTTGAATAATGTCACTTTAGCTACCTTATTTTCTCAATAACAGTATCTTTCCTTCACTTAAGCCCTCTCTCCTCTTCTCCCTAAATCCTCTAGGTTATATCAGCTGTGTCGGTGAACCCCTCCCTCAACTGAACTGGCTACATAGAGGGCACAGCATGATCAGAGGTGAGAGGTCACATGGTCAGGTCAACAGGAAGTATTATTACAGATGCTTTACATTGAAATGCAGATAGAAATGCAGAAGTCCCAGAGTTAATGATCCAAGGTCAGTTTTGCATTTCACCTCCTGATGATTATGATGACTAACATTGTTAGAATACAAAATAAAAAACACAAGGCTTAAACATGCTCTCTCTCCATCTGTCTCTCGTCTGCAGACATGTTTTGATGAGAGAGAGGATGCCAACCCCCAGTTACATCATCACCATCTCACCCGCTATTAAGACCCGGGGCGGCATGTAGCCTGGTGGTTAGAGCATTGGGCCAGTAGCCGAAAGGTTGCTAGATTAAATCCCCAGACTTGCATAAAGTTGGGAAAAGTGAATTTTTTCGCCACCTTCGGACTGCCCAAAGGTCCCCCACTCTCTCCGCTTCGTGCCGTTTTCCTTCCATTGAAATGAATGGGAAGCAGTGTTTCACCGCGCGGCATCCTGTGCTAGTGTGTCATGCATATGTCCTCTGAAACGTTCCGCCAAACCCAAAGCTCCTTAACACCAGCCCGCTTAACCCGGAAGCCAGCTGCACTAATGTGTCGGAGGAAACACTGGGCCAGTTGTGTGCTGCCCTATGGGACCCCGGTCACGGCCGGTTGTGACACAGCCTTGCATCAAGCCCGGGTCTGTAGTGACGCCTCTCCTTAGACCCTTGCGCCACTCGGGAGGCCCCAATATTACTATTATTACCCCCTTGTCCTGTTGATCTATTTAAGGATTTTCTGTGTGTCATGCCCCGACCGTAGATTGCTTTGTATGTGTCGTGGCAGAATCAGAATTAGTTGGGTAACATAGATAAGATGTTTTGTTTTCATAATATGCTTGTGAGATACTTGTCACTTAGAATGTATTTTGTTGTACTATAGTGTTGGCCGTTTGCAGTTATCTGTTCTCTGTCAAGCTTGTCTTCATATGTAAACTATCTTTTAAACCATGTGAAGGGATGATTGAGGGGGAACCAATTATCTCCTGGCTCAACAATGTCTGTGTGCCAGTCACTGTCTCTCTGTGATCTTGTCCAGGAGGGGGTGTATTTGATATATGCCATTGGGTGAGGTAATGGTGTTGGTCCTGAGTGGTACCAAGAGCGAGATAAAAACATAGTTTAGGAGACCAAAGATGAATGATAATTTATAGCCAATGCTGGCTGGCTATGTGTGTCTTTGCTATAAAGGATCTCAGTTGCAATGTGTAAGCACTCTCAGAGAATTCATTTATAGACACTGAATTGATCTGAGAGTCACAGGGTTATGATGGAGCTCATATAAAATTAAAGATGGACTTTATGATAACTCTGTCTGGTGTGTGGTTTGCTCTATCATTATTTGGTAATACAGGAGATTTCCACGACATATGTTTCTATTTTCAGTTTGGTCAGGGTGTGATGTGGGTGGGTATTCTATGTTTTGTTCTATGTTTGTATTTCTATGTGTTTGGCCTGGTATGGTTCCCAATCAGAGGCAGCTGTCAATCGTTCTCTCTGATTGAGAACCATACTTAGGCTTAGTTGTTTTCTGTTTTGTGTGGATCACCTGACAGAACTGTTTCGTTCTCGTTTTTCCTCGTTGTTATTTTCTTTAGTGTTCAGGACTGGAGCTGGATGCAGCTAAAGCCGAGCAGTGGCGACATGGGGAGTTAGCACGGCAGCGCAACAGGGACGAGAGGCAGCCCCAAAAATGTATTGGCGGGGGCACACGGGGAGTGTGGCTAAGTCAGGTAGGAGACCTGAGCCAACTCCCCGTGCTTACCGTGGCGAGAGGTTGACCGGGCAGGCACCGTGTTATGCCGTGAGGCGCACGGTGTCCCCAGTGGGCAGGCATAGCCCGCTGCAAGGGTCCCCAATCCGAGGTCGGCGGCGAGGGTCGCCGCTCCAAGGCGCCACTTAAGTGGGCCTAGACTATGGTGGAATGGGGTACACGTCCCGTGCCAGAGCCGCCACCGCGGACAGATGCCCACCCAGACCCTCCCCTATGGGTTTAGGTTTTGCGGCCGGAGTCCACACCTTTGGGGGGGGTACTGTCACGCCCTGACCGTAGATTGCTTTGTATGTTTCTATTTTTAGTTTGGTCAGGGATTGATGTGGGTGGGTATTCTATGTTTTGTTCTGTATTTGTATTTCTATGTGTTTGGTCTGGTATGGCTCCCAATCAAAGGCAGCTGTCAATCGTTGTCTCTGATTGAGAACCATACTTAGGCACCCTGGTTTCGTTGTGGGTAGTTGTTTTCTGTTTTGTGTGGATCACCTGACAGAACTGTTTTGGTTCTCGTTATTCCTGGTTGTTATTTTCCTTAGTGTTCAGTTTTGATTAAATTTACAACATGAACACTTACCACACCACACCTTGGTCCTCTCCTTCTTCCACCTACAAAAAGCGGTACACTGTGTGTCTTACAAAATACATTTTTATTGGCTCAGAAAGGAACATTAACAGAAAACAACCTTTCTATTGGAGCAGAAAGGAACATTAAAAGTTCTTCAGGATTGGTGTGTCCCCTGCTTGACGGTTGAGCTACCGAAGGCTATTTCGATTAGCATGAGGTTGTAAGTAACAAGAACATTTCCCAGGACATAGACATATCTGATATTTGCAGAAAGCTTAAATTCTTGTTAATCTAACTGCACTGTTCAATTTACAGTAGCTATTACAGTGAAATAATACCATACTATTGTTGGAGGAGAGTGCACAATTTTGAACATGAAAAGTTATTAATAAATAAATGAGGCACATTTGGGCAGTCTTGATACAACATTTTGAACAGAAATGCAATGGTTCATTGGATCAGACTAAAACTTGAATAATAGAGTTGCATCCTTTCTCTTGCATTTCAGAGATGCTGGGGAAAAAAATACAAAAACATTTTTTTTCTTTGTATTATCTTTACCAGATCTAATGTGTTATATTCTCCTACATTCCTTTCACGTTTCAACAAACTTCAAAGTGTTTCTTTTCAAATGGTACCAAGAAAATACATGTTCTTGTTTCAGGGCTCGAGCTACAGGCGGTTAGATTTGGGTATGTCATTTTAGGCCGAAAATTTTAAAAATAGGGGCTGATCCTTAAGAGGCAGAAAACAAGCCTTTCTATTGGAGCAGAAAGGGACATTAACAGGAATGTCTAATTTTAGAGGCCAGCACTCAGCACACTCCATTTCCTCCTTAGAATGACTTCAAAGGTACACTGATAATTAAATAAAAAAGTTATGGTATTAGGACCACCTAAAACACAAAATAATAGAACTTCATTGTCCACTTTCCTGCATCAAACTACAATGTCAGAAAGAATTTGAGCTCTATTCAATCCGTAGCAATCTGAAGATCTGCTTTATAGCATGATTAACTATTAAAGTCAATGTTCCCGCAGTAGCAGAGAATGCATTCACGGTTAAAGCGGCCTATGTCGGAATTTACCTTTCCATTTTTAAGTGGATTTTACTTCAGCATACACATTGAATCCAGCCCTTTGTCACAATCTCAGCATTCCTTCCCACAGCATATATATATATACAGTGGCGCAAAAAAGTATTTAGTCAGCCACCAATTGTGCAAGTTCTCCCACTTAAAAAGACGAGAGAGGCCTGTAATTTTCATCATAGGTACACTTCAACTATGACAGACAAAATGAGATTTTTTTCCCAGAAAATCACATTGTAGGATTTTTAATGAATTTATTTGCAAATTATGGTGGAAAATAAGTATTTGGTCACCTACAAACAAGCAAGATTTCTGGCTCTCACGGACCTGTAATTTCTTCTTTAAGAGGCTCCTCTGTCCTCCACTCGTTACCTGTATTAATGGCACCTGTTTGAACTTGTTATCAGTATAAAAGACACCTGTCCACAATCTCAAACAGTCACACTCCAAACTCCACTATGGCCAAGACCAAAGAGCTGTCAAAGGACACCAGAAACAAAATTGTAGACCTGCACCAGGCTGGGAAGACTGAATCTGCAATAGGTAAGCAGCTTGGTTTGAAGAAATCAACTGTGGGAGCAATTATTAGCAAAAGGAAGACATACAAGACCACTGATAATCTCCCTCGATCTGGGGCTCCACGCAAGATCTCACCCAGTGGGGTCAAAATGATCACAAGAACGGTGAGCAAAAATCCCAGAACCACACGGGGGGAACTAGTGAATGACCTGCAGAGAGCTGGGACCAAAGTAACAAAGCCTACCATCAGTAACACACTACGCCGCGAGGGACTCAAATCCTGCAGTGCCAGACGTGTCCCCCTGCTTAAGCCAGTACATGTCCAGGCCCGTCTGAAGTTTGCTATAGAGCATTTGGATGATCCAGAAGAAGACTGGGAGAATGTCATATGGTCAGATGAAACCAAAATATAACTTTTTGGTATAAACTCAACTTGTCGTGTTTGGAGGACAAAGAATGCTGAGTTGCATCCAAAGAACACCATACCTACTGTGAAGCATGGGGGTAGAAACATCATGTTTTGGGGCTGTTTTTCTGCAAACGGACCAGGACGACTGATTCGTGTAAAATAAAAAATGAATGGGGCCATGTATCGTGAGATTTTGAGTGAAAACCTCCTTCCATCAACAAGGGCATTGAAGATGAAACGTGGCTGGGTCTTTCAGCATGACAATGATCCCAAACACACCGCCCGGGCAACGAAGGAGTGGCATTTCAAGGTCCTGGAGTGGCCTAGCCAGTCTCCAGATCTCAACCTCAATCTCAATCTCATTTTGTCTGTTATAGTTGAAGTGTACCTATGATGAAAATTACAGGCCTCTCTTATCTTTTTAAGTGGGAGAACTTGCACAATTAGTGGCTGACTGAATACGTTTTTGCCCCACTGTATATAGGCTCAAATGAAAACCAGAGTGAGGCATTTGATTGGAAAGTTACAGAACAGTTGTTCTGAAGACTATTCATCAGTAACATAACAATTCCAGCAGAGTAATTACATTCATTAATTTCATTGTCCTCATTCTGTCCCCTCATATGTTTTCTGTCACTCTCTGGGCACACACAACATTGTATCAATCAAAAAAGATAGGTGTGTGTGTCCCAATGGCATCCTATTCCCAATATAGTGCACTACTCTTGAACAGGGCCCATAGGCACTATACAGAATAGGGTGTCATTTGGAAGGCAGACAGGCTGACTGTTTGGGGTGTTTGTCTGCTAGTTCCTAGCAGAGAAACAACTGCAGCTAACTCTGCGAGACAGATTGTTTCTAAAAGACCATTTCGTCACAGTAATCAACAGCCCCACAGCTGAAGATGTAAAACTTGAGGCAGAGTGGGAAATGTCTTTAACCTTGACTTTTCATTTCTCCCTGCTTGAACCAGTTTGGACTATCTTGAAGAGGTGTGGATGGTCTGACACAGGAAGAGGACTGCAGTGAATGAATCCATAAATAAGCTAATGCAGACGAATGTCACACACAAGGAAATAGCATAGAGAGATGCACGATGGTGATGCATTCAAAGAGGTACTGAAAGGTTAGACGTGTCCTCCCAAAAACAAAACACTATTCATTTGTAGAATTGGAGAATGAGAAGCACTGGAACACAAACACATCATGTTGACGGAAACAGACAAGACTCAACTGAGTAAACGTTCTGCAATATTTCTCCAAGCCACACCCATTAAAGACATATATTACATTGGAGACTAGATCAAACCCCTAACTCAAAACGTTTTTTGAGTTCACATTGTGTACTTGATTCCTTTTTTTAATCATGATTGATCTTTTTTTTGAAGAAGACACATTGAATTATGATGGATAAACAAAATTATGACAGGCCAAGTTGTATACAGAACTTACAGACACACAGACACACAGTGTGACAGTAAATACTGAAGAGCTGTTTACTCAGTATACACTGGAGGCAGTGTGGCGCATTGCTTTGTGGAGGAGGAAGAGGAGGAAGAGGAGGAGGAGGAGGTGGGGGAGAAAGGAGGACTGGGAGGTGTTTGTGAGTGGTGGGTGAGATCCCCAAAGCCAGCATTCTTTCGTCATGTTATCTCATCTCTCGTTCTATTTCTCTACGTACCCCTCCCACTCTCTCTTACTCTGTTGCCCCCCCCTCCCACTCTCTCTTACTCTGTTGCCCCCCCCCTATAGGCTACAGTCTCTGCAGTCATTCATGACACAACGTTTAGCACGATAGCTCCAGTAAATAGTGAATTAGTTTAAATACATTCCAAATATGTGAGGCTGTGTACTGGAATGTGTTTGGACTCACAGGACATGACAGGTGGATGTTGGACATGTCGGTCAGATATTATAAATGAATGAGGGACAAACCAGCTCTCACTGGACGCCTTAATCCCAGATTATCTCTCTGAGTCCAATGCTGAAACAGGAAACAAATGGCAAACGAAAGGCATTATTTGTCCAACGATGGAGAGAATGGGGGAGGGAGGGACTCTCACACACATGCCTCTGGACACACACATGTGAATTATCTATCTATCTATCTATTATTATTATTTATTCTTTATTAACTCATCCATCATTTTTTGGTTTTGCAGCTTTTCTATTACATTTACATAGATTTGACATAATAATTATACAGTTTATTCAGAAAGAATTCAGACCCCTCCCCTTTTTCCATTTTTGTGTTGTTGTTACGTTACAGAGGACAATTCCTTGATCTCATGGCTTGGTTTTTGCTCTGACGTGGACGGTCAACTGTGGGGCCTTGTATAGTCAGGTGTGTGCCTTTCCAAATCATGTCCAATCAATTAAATTGACCACAGGTGGACTCCAATTAAGTTGTAGAAACATCTCAAGGATGATCAATGGAAACAGGATGAACTTGAGCTCAATGTCCAGGCTCATAGCAAAGGGTCTGAACACTTATGTAAATAAGGTATTTCTGTTAACATAAATTGGCAACATTTTCTAAAAACCTGTTTTTGCTTTGTCATTATGGGGTATTGTGTGTATATTTATGAGGGAAAAATGTATTTAATCCATTTTAGAATAAGGCTGTAACGTAACGTAATGTGGAAAAAGGGAAGGGGTCTGAATCCTTTCCGATTGCACTGTATGTACAATTTTAACATTACATTGTAGACTAAGTTGTTGTTCGGGGTGATGAACCCTCTGCTCTTCTGAACCCCCTACTGCTCTGAACCCCGTACTGTTCTGAACCCTGTATTGTTCTGAACCTTCTTCTCTCCTGAACCCCCAACTGTTTTGAACCTTCTTCTCTTCTGAACCCCATACTGTTCTGAACCCCCTACTGTTCTGAACCCTGGACTGTTTCGCACCCCCTACAGTTCTGAACCCCCTATTGTTCTGAACCCCCTACTGTTCTGAACCCCATACTGTTCTGAACCCCCTACTGTTCTGAACCCCCATACTGTTCTGAACCCCCTACTGTTCTGAACCCTGGACTGTTTCGCACCCCCTACAGTTCTGAACCCCATACTGTTCTGAACCCCCTACTGTTCTGAACCCCATACTGTTCTGAACCCCCTACTGTTCTGAACCCTGGACTGTTTCGCACCCCCTACAGTTCTGAACCCCTATTGTTCTGAACCCCCTACTGTTCTGAACCCCATACTGTTCTGAACCCCCTACTGTTCTGAACCCTGGACTGTTTCGCACCCCCTACAGTTCTGAACCCCATACTGTTCTGAACCCCCTACTGTTCTGAACCCCCTACTGTTCTGAACCCCATACTGTCCTGAACCCCCTACTGTTCTGAACCCTGGACTGTTTCGCACCCCTACAGTTCTGAACCCCATACTGTTCTGAACCCCTACTGTTCTGAACCCCCTACTGTTCTGAACCCTGGACTGTTTCGCACCCCCTACAGTTCTGAACCCCCTATTGTTCTGAACCCCCTACTGTTCTGAACACCATACTGTTCTGAACCCCTACTGTTCTGAACCCTGGACTGTTTCGCACCCCCTACAGTTCTGAACCCCATACTGTTCTGAACCCCCTACTGTTCTGAACCCCCTACTGTTCTGAACCCCATACTGTCCTGAACCCCTACTGTTCTGAACCCTGGACTGTTTCGCACCCCTACAGTTCTGAACCCCATACTGTTCGGAACCCCCTACAGTTCTGAACCCCATACGGTTCTGAACCCCCTACTGTTCTGAACCCTGGACTGTTTCGCACCCCCTACAGTTCTGAACCCCATACTGTTCGGAACCCCCTACAGTTCTGAACCCCATACGGTTCTGAACCCCTACTGTTCTGAACCCCTACTGTTCTGAACCCCTACTGTTCTGAACCCTGGACTGTTTCGCACCCCTACAGTTCTGAACCCCATACTGTTCTGAACCCCTACTGTTCTGAACCCCCTACGGTTCTGAACCCCCTACTGTTCTGAACCCCCTACTGTTCTGAACCCCATACTGTTCTGAACCCTGGACTGTTTCGCACCCCCTACAGTTCTGAACCCCATACTGTTCGGAACCCCCTACAGTTCTGAACCCCATACGGTTCTGAACCCTCTACTGTTCTGAACCCTGGACTGTTCTGAACCCCCAACTTTTCTGAACCCTCTTCTCTTCTGAACCCTGGTACTGTTCTGAACCCTGGTACTGTTCTGAACCCTCTTCTCTTCTGTACCCCGTACTGTTCTGAGCCCTCTTCTCTTCTGAACCCCAAACTGTTCTGAACCCCCTACTGTTCTGAAACCTGTGCTTATACATCTGCATTGCTTGTCTAAAACCCCAGAGAGCAAGCAATGCAGATGTAGAAGCACGGTAGCTGGGAAAAAACTCCCAGGAACCTACAAAGAAACCTAGAGAGGATCCAGGCACTGAGGGTTGACGAGTCCTCTTCTGGCTGTGCCAGGTGGAGATGACAAGAGTAAATGGCCATTAAGGCCAGATCGTTCTTCGAGATGATTAAACATTCATAGATGACCAGCAGGCTGAAGTTTATTTAGTGCTCTTTAGTGCTCTCTCTTCTGAATCCCCTACTCTTCTGAATCCCTTACTCTTCTGAATCCCCTACTCTTCTGAATCCCCTACTCTTCTGAATCAGCTACTCTTCTGAATCCCCTACTCTTCTGAACCCCCTACTCTTCTGAATCCCCTACTCTTCTGAACCCTGTATTGTTCTGAACCTTCTTCTCCCCTGAACCCCCAACTGTTTTGAACCTTCTTCTCTTCTGAACCAAATACTGTTCTGAACCCTGTACTGTTCAGAACCCTGTATTTTTCTGAACCCCGTACCGTTCTGAACCTTCTCTTCTGAACCCCGTACTGTTCTTAATCCCTTACTGTTCTGAACCCCGTATCATTCTGAACCTTCTTCTCTTCTGAACCCCATACTGTTCTGAACCCCCTACTGTTCTGAACCCTGGACTGTTTCGCACCCCCTACAGTTCTGAACCCCCTATTGTTCTGAACCCCCTACTGTTCTGAACCCCATACTGTTCTGAACCCCCTACTGTTCTGAACCCCCATACTGTTCTGAACCCCCTACTGTTCTGAACCCTGGACTGTTTCGCACCCCCTACAGTTCTGAACCCCATACTGTTCTGAACCCCTACTGTTCTGAACCCCTACTGTTCTGAACCCCATACTGTTCTGAACCCCTACTGTTCTGAACCCTGGACTGTTTCGCACCCCTACAGTTCTGAACCCCTATTGTTCTGAACCCCTACTGTTCTGAACCCCATACTGTTCTGAACCCCCTACTGTTCTGAACCCTGGACTGTTTCGCACCCCCTACAGTTCTGAACCCCATACTGTTCTGAACCCCCTACTGTTCTGAACCCCCTACTGTTCTGAACCCCATACTGTCCTGAACCCCCTACTGTCCTGAACCCCCTACTGTTCTGAACCCTGGACTGTTTCGCACCCCCTACAGTTCTGAACCCCATACTGTTCTGAACCCCTACTGTTCTGAACCCCCTACTGTTCTGAACCCTGGACTGTTTCGCACCCCCTACAGTTCTGAACCCCTATTGTTCTGAACCCCCTACTGTTCTGAACCCCATACTGTTCTGAACCCCTACTGTTCTGAACCCTGGACTGTTTCGCACCCCTACAGTTCTGAACCCCATACTGTTCTGAACCCCCTACTGTTCTGAACCCCTACTGTTCTGAACCCCATACTGTCCTGAACCCCTACTGTTCTGAACCCTGGACTGTTTCGCACCCCCTACAGTTCTGAACCCCATACTGTTAGGAACCCCCTACAGTTCTGAACCCCATACGGTTCTGAACCCCCTACTGTTCTGAACCCCTACTGTTCTGAACCCTGGACTGTTTCGCACCCCCTACAGTTCTGAACCCCATACTGTTCGGAACCCCTACAGTTCTGAACCCCATACGGTTCTGAACCCCCTACTGTTCTGAACCCCTACTGTTCTGAACCCCCTACTGTTCTGAACCCTGGACTGTTTCGCACCCCCTACAGTTCTGAACCCCCTACTGTTCTGAAACCTGTGCTTATACATCTGCATTGCTTGTCTAAAACCCCAGAGAGCAAGCAATGCAGATGTAGAAGCACGGTAGCTGGGAAAAAACTCCCAGGAACCTACAAAGAAACCTAGAGAGGATCCAGGCACTGAGGGTTGACGAGTCCTCTTCTGGCTGTGCCAGGTGGAGATGACAAGAGTAAATGGCCATTAAGGCCAGATCGTTCTTCGAGATGATTAAACATTCATAGATGACCAGCAGGCTGAAGTTTATTTAGTGCTCTTTAGTGCCCTCTCTTCTGAATCCCCTACTCTTCTGAATCCCTTACTCTTCTGAATCCCCTACTCTTCTGAATCAGCTACTCTTCTGAATCCCCTACTCTTCTGAACCCCCTACTCTTCTGAATCCCCTACTCTTCTGAATCCCCTACTCTTCTGAACCCCCTACTCTTCTGAATCCCCTACTCTTCTGAACCCCCTACTCTTCTGAATCCCCTACTCTTCTGAATCCCTTACTCTTCTGAACCCCCTACTCTTCTGAACCCCCTACTCTTCTGAATCCCCTACTCTTTTGAATCCCCTACTCTTCTGAATCCCCTACTCTTCTGAATCCCCTACTCTTCTGAATCCCCTACTCTTCTGAATCCCCTACTCTTCTGAGCTCACTGCTCTTCGCCCTTGGCTAATGTTACAGAGTGTACTATCCTGGCTAAATAAATCAAAATGAAATCTTCTGAACCCTGTGCTCCTCGCATCCATCAGTCTTCTCTGTCAGTAAGAGTTGAATGAATCACCACCGACCAGCCATTCAATCACAGCTTTGGCCTTCAGCTATCAAGTTCAGCGTTAGATAATCTTTCTGACTGACTACACTTCAGACTTATTCCAGGGGCCAGTAAATTCACGGTCAGCACAAGAGCACAACCAGCTAGTGTATATTGATTCTACTGAACACCATAAATACTATTTCCATAGTAGATGGTCTTTCTGTATCTCTGCCTGACTTATTCCAGGGGACAATAAACCAGCTAGCACATTGGTTCCTTGGAAGTTGTGGGAACATATGTTATTTTCATTGACTGTGGGAATTAAGACATACATTTCCTGACTGGTACAACATATATATATATTTTTTAACATTCTAGGAACAGAAGTGAACATTTTGCCTGCTCTGGGAATGTTTATTTTTAGATTGCAGGGAGGTTATGAGAATGTTTTACTCTGGTTCCAGGGAGGTTCTGAGAACATTTTACTCTGGTTTTAGGGAGGTTCTGAGAACATTTTACTCTGGTTTTAGGGAGGTTCTGAGAACATTTTACTCTGGTTCCAGGGAGGTTCTAAGAACATTTTACTCTGGTTTTAGGGAGGTTCTGAGAACATTTTACTCTGGTTTTAGGGAGGTTCTGAGAACATTTGACTCTGGTTTTAGGGAGGTTCTGAGAACATTTTACTCTGGTTTTAGGGAGGTTCTGAGAACATTTGACTCTGGTTCCAGGGAGGTTCTGAGAACATTTGACTCTGGTTTTAGGGAGGTTCTGAGAACATTTTACTCTGGTTTTAGGGAGGTTCTGAGAACATTTGACTCTGGTTCCAGGGAAGTTCTGAGAACATTTGACTCTGGTTCCAGGGAGGTTATAAGAATGTTTTACTCTGGTTCCAGGGAGGTTCTGAGAACACTTTACTCTGGTTCCTTGAAAGTCTTCCTGTGAGCTTTTATTAACGCTCAGAGAACGGGATTTATAGGTAGTTTAGAGTTTTTAATTTAGAGTTTTTCTATAACTTCCTTAAAACTTGGATATTCAGCTAGCTGGATGTATGCTGCACCGGCAGGATAGAACAGAACAATCCGGTAAGACGAGGGGGGGCGGTCTGTGCATATTTGTAAACAAGAGTTGGTGCACGAAATCTAAGGAAGTCTCTAGATTTTGCTCGCCTGAAGTAGAGTATAGTCTGATAAACTGCAGGCCACACTACTTGCCTTAAGAGTTCTCAGCTATACTTTCCGTGGCTGTTTATTTACCACCACAGACAGATGCTGGCACTAAGAACGCACTCAGTCAGCTGTATAAGGAAATAAGCAAACAGGAAACCACTCACCCAGAGGCGGCGCTCCTAGTGGCCGCAGACTTTAATGCAGGGAAACTTAAATCAGTTCAACCAAATCTCTATCAACATGTTAAATGTGCAACCAGAGGGAAAAAAATTCTAGATCACCTGCACTCCGCACACTCCGACGTGTACAAAGCTCTCCCTCACCCTCCATTTGGTCAATCCGACCACAACTCTGTCCTCCTGATTCCTGCTTACAAGCTAAAATTAAAGCAGGAAACATCAGTGACTCGGTCTATAAAAAAATGGTCAGATGAAGCAGATGCTAAACTACAGGACTGTTTTGCTATCACAGACTGAAACATGTTCCGGGATTATTCCGATGACATTGAGGAGTACACCACATCAGTCACTGGCTTTATCAATAAGTGCATTGAGGACGTCGTCACCCACAGTGACTGTACGTACATACCCCAACCAGAAGCCATGGATTACAGGCAACATTCGCACTGAGCTAAAGGGTAGAGGTGCCGCTTTCAAGGTGCGGGACTCTAACCCGGAAGCTTACAATAAATCCCGCTATGCCCTCCGACGAACCATCAAACAGGCAAAGCGTCAATACAGGGCTAAGATTGAATCATACTACACCGGCTCCGATGCTCGTCGGATGTGGCAGAGCTTGCAAACTATTACAGACTACAAAGGGAAGCACAGCCACGAGCTGCCCAGTGACACGAGCTTACCAGACGAGCTAAATCACTTCTATGCTCGCGTCGAGGCAAGCAACACTGAGGCATGCATGAGAGCATCAGCTGTTCCGGCCGACGTGAGTAAGACCTTTAAAAATGTCAACAAACACAAGGCTGCAGGGCCAGATGGATTACCAGGACGTGTGCATGTGCTGACCAACTACCAGTTGTCTTCACTGACATTTTTAACATGTCCCTGATTGGGTCTGGAATAACCAATATGCTTCAAGCAGACCACCATAGTCCCTGTGCCTAAGAACACAAAGGCATGGCCGTAGCCATGAAGTGTTTTGAAATGCTGGTCATGGCTCACATCAACACCATTATCCCAGAAACCCTAGACCCACTCCAATTTGCATACTGCCCAAACAGATCCACAGATGATGCAATCTCTATTGCACTCCACACTGCCCTTTCCCACATGGACAAAAGGAACACCTATGTGAGAATGTTATTCATTGACTACAGCTCAGTGTTCAACACCATAGTACCCTCAAAGCTCATCACTAAGCTAAGGACCCTGGGACTAAACACCTCCCTCTGCAACTGGATCCTGGACTTCCTGACGAGCTGCCCCCAGGTGGTGAGGGTAGGTAGCAACACATCTGCCATGCTGATCCTCAACACTGGAGCTCCCCAGGGGTGCGTGCTCAGTCCCTCCTGTACTCCCTGTTTACCCACGACAGCATAGCCAAGCACGACTCCAACACCATCATTAAGTTTGCAGACGACACAACAGTGGTAGTAGGCCTGATCACCGACAACGACGAGACAGCCTATAGGTAGGAGGTCAGAGACCTGGCCGTGTGGTGCCAGAATAACAACTTATCCCTCAACGTAACCAAGACAAAGGAGATGATTGTGGACTACAGGAAAAAGAGGACCGAGCACGTTCCCATTCTCATCGATGGGGCTGTAGAGGAGCAGGTTGAGCGCTTCAGGTTGAGCTCACACAGGAGGTTGAGCGCACACATTTCACCTGTTGTATTCGGCGCACGTGACAAATAAACTTAGAGTTGATTTGAAACTTCCTCTGAATCTTTCAATAAGACCTCTAGCTTATTTGAAGAACACACAAAGATAGGACAAATGTAAATGAATTTCATTAGGCATTATTCATACAAACACATTTTTGTTTATTGTGACACAGCATCAGTGAGACTCAAACCTATAATCTTCTGTTCTATATCCATAGAATTAGGCCACTGCACCACCAGGATACAGCTAGCATACCGTGGTTTTTACGCATACAAAGCTGTTCATTTTAGTCTCCTAAAACAGACCCCATTTCAAAGGAAACAAGCAATCCTTAATAAAATTAGGTGTGACCAATTAGTGGGCGCAGCCAACACACCTAAATACGCTTAACAAGATAGAGGATAGAGAGAGTTTTGTTGATGCTGAGAACGGAATGTATATGTTTTAAAATAACATTCTTAGAACATAGAACAATTTGTCTTGTGGTTTTTATGGAAAGTTTTCTCAACGTTAGCTGAACAATTTGAGAACATGACTTTAAACAGAACCACGAGGAAACCTGTAGTAAAAGTTACGATGAAGTACTGAAATTTCCACAGAAGAACTTTGTTTCTTAACGTTCTCGGAACATTTTGAGAACATGACTTTAAGTAGAACCACGAGGAAACCTGTAGGAAATGTTATGCTGAAGTACTGAAATTGCCACAGAAAAACATTGTTTTCTTAGAGTCTGAATAATTTGAGAGCATTCCCAATGTCCAACCAGTTGGAGAACGTTCCAGGAACATTACCAGAATTGAAATTAAACGTAACCATGTTTGAACTTTTAGGAAATATTATGTTAAAGTAATGAAATACCAAGTATTATAAGTAAAATATTTTCCTTAAATGTGCTGAGAATCTTCCAAAGCCAAGCAAATATCCTGCACCATTCCCAGAACGTTGTGGGATGGTTGTATGCAAAACAACCATAGAACAACCACGCTCTCACCAAGCTCTTAGAAACATACGGTTCTCAGAACGTTATGCGCTAGCTGGGTAATACGTAGTGAACTCAACGACCAGTACTGCATCACTTCTCAGTATTTCCATAGTAGAATGGTATTTCTGTCTCTCTGTCTGACTATCTTTC
>NC_060194.1:42184335-42199335 GCF_021184085.1 Oncorhynchus gorbuscha | reverse complement strand
GAACATCTTGGCCATGTTCAATTATAATTTATACCCTGCACAGCCAGAAGAGGACTGGCCACCCCTTATAGCCTGGTTCCTCTCTAGATTTTTTCCTAGGTTCTGGCCTTTCTAGGGAGTTTTTCCTAGCCATCGTGCTTCTACACCAGCTCTACTTGCTGTTTGGGATTTTAGGCTGGGTTTCTGTACAGCACTTTGTGACATCAGCTGATGTAAGAAGGACTTTATAATGACATTTGATTGATTTGATTGATGAGCAGATGAGCTTTAGAGTTAAATAAACTTGGATTTTTCAGCAAGCACATATACAGGATGTTACCTTCCAAAATATAACCTTCACTCCAAATCAAAACTCCAAACCTACAACCTGATTTTGGACGGAATTACCTGGAAGGATTCCTTCTACCAAATATGATTATTTCCAAGATATACAGCAAATGCTCTGTCAAACAAACAACAGAAACCTGAAAACACCATTCAACCTGGAACTGAGTGAATAATGTTTAGTCTGAAACTATTTTAAATCCAAAAAGAAAAAAACATTACAATAATATTTTTGACTCTATAAGGACTGAATGCTAAGTCAAGGCTACCAAGCTTACTAGGACAGATACAGATACAACTTCAATTAGCACTGAGGTCTGAAGTGAGAGTTGTCAAAGCCCTTGAGCCCAACAAATGGCAGAAGAATCTCAAAGCCTACCCAACACCCCAAATGCAGAGGCCTTTGATGCCTCCTCCCGCTGTTCAGTGGTAATTACAATACTGTACCCTCTGGATATAAAAAATGATAAGGGACGAAAAGAATACAAGAATAAGGTTCTTATGGAAAATCCAGAGACACTTTTTGTTGACTATTATAAAAATGGGAACATAAGCAACTTAATCTTCCACACAGACCATCCACTTGCATGGTGCAGTGCTATATTATCAATGGGTGGAAACTCAGGATACCAGACAACGAGGAGTCAGCCAATATGAACATGTACAAACCTGGAACAGTAATCGTATAGGGCAACCCCAAACAGTTTCAGCTGGACTTTCACATGATCAAAGAGACAGCTCAGCAGGACAAGCTCTCTCTTGAGAAAGATACCCCCACCCTGAGTGTGTCAGACCAGACCTCTTCATTACACAACCCCACAGACGAGAAACCCCAAGCGGAAAGTCGACTTCCCAGCACAGAGTACTAATCCCTCATTGACATGATGCATAGAATCACCCAGCTGGAGGTAAGGCAGGTGGAGCTGGAACAACAGGTGAACACACTCCAGTTAGCACAAAAAATAGTCCAGCTCAACAACACCCCCTCTACTAGACCCGGATAGCTGGCGGTAGAGAGAGACATATCTGTATTCTGGACTGCGGTGAGACAACATCAACAGGAGAAAGAGCAGGAGCAGGAGAAGAACAGAGCACTAGAGGACAGGATCAGAGTGCTGGAGAAGAGGGTAAAGGGGGTGTGTGTTACAGAGAACAACTATTTAGAGAGCTGGCCACACCCACAGAGAAGCCAGCAGAACAGCCCACCTCAGCCCCCAACCAAAGTCTTGACACCACAGTGGAACAGTCCACTCCAGACCCTGACCATGGCCTCGACATCACAGCAGGACAGACAAATGAAGAACCCCAATCCCAGGGGATCCCAACCCCTCTGAGCACCCCTCTGAGCACCCCCCCGACAGCCACCCTGATAGCCCTCCTGACTACCCCCTCACACCCACAAATCCAATCAAAATCAAATCAAATGTTATTTGTCACATACACATGGTTAGCAGATGTTAATGCGAGTGTAGCGAAATGCCTGTGCTTCTAGTTCCGACAATGCAGTAATAACCAACGAGTAATCTAGCTAACAATTCCAAAACTACTACCTTATACACACAAGTGTAAGGGGATAAAGAATATGTACATAAAGATATATGAATGAGTGATGGTACAGAGTGGCATAGGCAAGATGCAGTAGATGGTATCGAGTACAGTATATACATATGAGATGAGTATGTAAACAAAGTGGCATAGTTTAAAGTGGCTAGTGATACATGTATTACATAAAGATGCAGTAGATGATACAGAGTACAGTATATACATATGCATATGAGATTAATAATGTAGGGTATGTAAACATTATATTTAGTAGCATTGTTTAAAGTGGCTAGTGATATATTTTACATCAATTCCCATCAATTCCCATTATTAAAGTGGCTGGAGTTGAGTCAGTGTGTTGACAGCAGCCACTCAATGTTAGTGGTGGCTGTTTAACAGTCTGATGGCCTTGAGATAGAAGCTGCTTTTCAGTCTCTCGGTCCCAGCTTTGATGCACCTGTACTGACCTTGCCTTCTGGATGATAGCGGGGTGAACAGGCAGTGGCTCGGGTGGTTGTTGTCCTTGATGATCTTTATGGCCTTCCTGTGACATCGGGTGGTGTAGGTGTCCTGGAGGGCAGGTAGTTTGCCCCTGGTGATGCATTGTGCAGACCTCACTACCCTCTGGAGAGCCTTGCGGTCTGCGCCTTCTTCACGATGCTGTCTGTGTGGGTGGACCAATTCAGTTTGTCTGTGATGTGTACGCCAAGGAACTTAAAACTTACTACCCTCTCCACTACTGTTCCATCGATGTGGATAGGGGGGTGTTCCCTCTGCTGTTTCCTGAAGTCCACAATCATCTCCTTAGTTTTGTTGATGCTGAGTGTGAGGTTGTTTTCCTGACACCACACTCCGAGGGCCCTCACCTCCTCCCTGTAGGCCGTCTCATCGTTGTTGGTAATCAAGCCTACCACTGTTGTGTCGTCCGCAAACTTGAAGATTGAGTTGGAGGCGTGCGTCGCCACGCAGTCGTGGGTGAACAGGGAGTACAGGAGAGGGCTCAGAACGCACCCTTGTGGGGCCCCAGTGTTGAGGATCAGCGGGGTGGAGATGTTGTTACCTACCCTCACCACCTGGGGCGGCCCGTCAGGAAGTCCAGTACCCAGTTGCACAGGGCGGGGTCTCAAGCTTGATGACGAGTTTGGAGGGTACTATGGTGTTAAATGCTGAGCTGTAGTCGATGAACAGCATTCTCACATAGGTATTCCTCTTGTCCAGATGGGTTAGGGCAGTGTGTAGTGTGGTTGAGATTGCATCGTCTGTGGACCTATTTGGGCGGTAAGCAAATTGGAGTGGGTCTAGGGTGTCAGGTAGGGTGGAGGTGATATGGTCCTTGACTAGTCTCTCAAAGCACTTCATGATGACGGAAGTGAGTGAGTGCTACGCCCCGTAGTCAACTAGGGTCACCCTGCCACATAATAATACACACAGGCACAAACGACCTGAGAGCACAGCATGAAAGTGTTGCCACACTATTCAAAAGAGTGATTGAAAAAGCTTCTTCTACTTTCCCCAATGCACAAGTGGTTATCTCCTCCCTGCTACTACAGCGGGTAAATGCAAATATTACCCATGACTGTGCCTCAAAACCAAATGTTAACCTGGCCCACCACTCCACACTGGACTTGAACAGCCCTTACAACCAGGTCCACCTATACAAGGCAGCAGTGCCCACCTTCGCCAGTACCTTAAATTACATTGCCCTCAACTGCAGCCCCAACACCTCACACAGGAGCAAAATATCAATAGACACCTCGCAAAGACCAGCTAGACACTCCCAGACAGACCTGATTGATTTGATTGACATAGAAGACCCACGCCAAGAAGACCTACATCCAGACCACAGCACCACCAGCCACACCCCCACCCTCACCCCCACCCCAGCCAATCCACACCCCCATCCTAACCAATCCACACCCCTGCAAGTCAACCATGCCCACACCCCATTTAGACCCCTGATCAGACCAATGCCCTTCCTGCCCTCCCCATACCCCCCACTACCGCAAAGAGGGCCTCAACATGAAAGTCACAGATATGCCCAGGCCATGAGTAAGCAAACAGGCCCAACCCCCACATTTACACTAGCCCAAGCCAATGGAATGTACCAGATGCTCAGCAGGCTCTGCTCACACTTACTGGTCTGAGGCCAAACCACACGACAAACAACATTGGACACTTTATGGAACACAAAGCCTTCACTATATCATCCTGGAATATCCCAGACCTGAGGTCATCTGCCTTTGACCTAAAGAGCAGGAACCTGGGCATCAAAGAAATCAGAAATACAGACATTGTCATCCTACAAGAAACATGGTATAGATGAGATGGACCCACTGGTTTCCCTCTAGGTTACAGAGAGCTGGTGGTCCGATTAACCAAACTAGCAGCTGTGAAACAGGGAAGGGACTCAGGCGGTATGCTAATTTGATATAGGGCAGCCCTAACTCACTCCATTAAATTATTCAAAACAGGAACATTTTACATTCGGCTAGAATTTCTAAAGGAAATGATCTCAACAGAGAGAAATGTCCTCCTGTGTGTTACCTACAATTATTAATTATAATAATTATCCCCCCCCACTAGAATCCCCATACTTTGAAGACATCCTGGAGGGGGAAATCAATCATTTCCAGGCCCAGGGACATGTACTAGTCTGTGACGACTTAAATGTCAGATCTGGACAAGAACCTGACACCCTCAGCTCACAGGGGGACAAACACCTGCCTGGAGATGACAGCATTCCCTCCCCCATATGCCCCCCTAGGCACAACTATGACAACATAACCAACAAAAACAGGTCACAACTTCTGCAGCTCTGTCGCACGCTGGGTATGTACATAGTCAATGGTAGGCTTCGAGGGGACTCCTACGGTAGGTACACTTATAACTCATCTCTTGGCAGTAGTACTGTAGACTACTTTATCAATGACCTCAACCCAGAGTCTCTCAGAGCGTTCACAGTCAGCCCACTGACAACCCTATCAGATCACAGCAAAATCACAGTCTACTTAAACAGAGAAATACTCAATCATGAGGCATCAAAGCCAGAGGAACTGAAAACTATTAAGAAATGCTATAGATGTAAGGAAAAGTAGTGTAGAAACCTACCCAAACTATTAGGCATTAAAAAATGTAGACAACTTCCTGGACAAAATGTTTCACTGTAATAGTGAAGGTGTAAACTTAGCAGTAGAAACCTAAACAGTGTATTTGACCTCTCATCTTCCATATCAAATCTAAAATTGCAAACAAAAAACTGAAGAAAATGAACAACAATGACAAATGGTTTGATGGAGAATGCAAAATCCTAAGAATTCAATTTAGAAACCTATCCAACCAAAACATTGAGACCCAGAAAACCAGAGCCTATGCCTTTACTATGGTGAATGACTAAACCAATACATAAATACACAAGGGAAAAGAAGGAACAGCACGTCAGAAATCAGCTCAATGTAATTGAAGAATCCAGAGACTGTAAACACTTCTGAGAAAATTGAAAAACACTAAACAAACAACAACATGTTATCTATCCAAAACGGAAAGTTATCGATCTAAAACAGAGATGTATGGATAAACCACTTCTCCAATCTTTTTGGCCCCACAACAAAGTACAAACAGCAAAAATATATACATGATCAAATACAAATCTTAGAATCAACTATTAAAGACTACCAGAACCCACTGGATTCTCCAATTAAATTGAATGAACTACAGGACAAAATACAAACCCTCCAACCCCAAAAAAGCCTGTGGGATTGATGGTATCCTCAATGAAATTATTTAAAAAACAGACCATGAATTCCAATTTAACGTCATCCTTAGCTCTGGCATTTCCCCCAATATTTGGAACCAAGGACTGATCACTCCAATCCACAAAAGTGGAGACAAATTTGACCCCAATAGCTACTGTGGGATATAAGTCAACAGCAACCTTGGGGAAATCTTCTGCATTATCATTAACAGCAGACTAGTTCATTTCCTCAGTGAAAACAATGTATTGAGCAAATGTCAAATTGGCTTTTTACCAAATTACCGTACAACAGACCATGTATTCACCCTGCACACCCTAATTGACAAACAAACAAACCCAAACAAAGTCAAAGTCTTCTCATGCTTTGTTGATTTCAAAAAAGCTTTTGACTCAATTTGGCATGAGGGTCTGCTAAACAAATGGATGGAAATTGGGGTTGGGGGAAAAAAATACAACATTATAAAATCCATGTACACAAACAACAAGTGTGCATTTAAAATTGGCAATAAACACACACATTTATTTCCACAGGGCCGTGAGGTGAGACAGGGATGCAGCTTAAGCCCCTCCCTCTTCAACATATATATCAATGAATTGACGAGGGCACTAGAACAGTCTGAAGCACCCAGCCTCACCCTACCAGAATCTGAAGTCAAATGTCTACTGTTTGCTGATGATCAGGTGCTTCTGTCACCAACCAAGGAAGGGCCTACAGCAGAACCTAGATCTTCTGCACAGATTCTGTCAGACCTGGGCCCTGACAGTAAATCTCAGCAAGACAAAAATAATGGTGTTCCAAAAAAGGTCACTTTGCCAACACCACAAATACAAATTCCATCTAGACACCATTGCCTTAGAGCACACAAAAAACTATACATACCTTGGCCTAAACTTCAGCACCACAGGTAACTTCCAGAAAGCTGTGAATGAGCTGAGAGACAAGGCATGAAGGGCCTTCTATGCAATCAAAAGGAATTTAAAATTCAACATACCAATTATGATCGGGCTAAAAATGAATCAGTTATAGAATCAGTTATAGAACCCATTGCCCTTTCTGGTTGTGAGGTCAGAGGTCCGCTCACCAACCAAGAATTCACAACGTAAAACACCAAATAATGAATGCAGAGCAAAAGTAGGTCGATACCCGCTAATTATCAAAATCCAGAAAAGAGACATTAAATTCTTCAACCACCTAAAAGGAAGCGATTCCCAAACCTCCCAAAACGAAGTCATCACCTACAGAGAGATGAACCTGGAGAAGAGTCCCCTAAGCAAGCTGATCCTACAGAGAGATGAACCTGGAGAAGAGTCCCCTAAGCAAGCTGATCCTGGGGTTCTGTTCACAAACACAAACAGACCCCACAGAGCCCCAGAACAGCAACACAATTAGACCCAAACAAATCATGAGAAAACAAAAAGATAATTACTTAACACATTTGAAATAATGAACAAAAAACAGAGCAAACTAGAATGCTATTTGGCCCTAAACAGAGAGTACACAGTGGCAGAATACCTGACCACTGTGACTGACCCAAACATAAGCAATGCTTTGACTATGTACAGACTCAGTGAGCATAGCCTTGCTATTGAGAAAGGCCGCCGTAGGCAGACCTGGCTCCCAAGAGAAGACAGGCTATGTGCACACTGCCCACAAAATGAAGTGGAAACTGAACTGCACTTCCTAACCTCCTGCCAAATGTACGACCATATTAGAGACACATATTTCCCTCAGATTACACAGATCCACAAAGAATTAGAAAACAAATCCAGTTTTGATAAACTCCCATATCTACTGGGTGAAATTCCACAGTGTGCCATCACAGCAGCAAGATTTGCCACAAGAAAAGGGAAACCAGTGAAGAACAAACGCCATTGTAAATAAAACCCATATTTATGCTTATTTATTTTCCCTTGTGTACTTTAACTATTTGAACATCGTTACAACACTGTATATATACATAATATGACATTTGAAATGTCTTTATTATTTTGGAGTGTAAAGTTTACTGTTAATTTGTATTGTTTATTTCACTTTTGTTTAATATCTACTTAACTTGCTTTGGCAATGTTAACATATGTTTCCCATGCCAATAAAGTCCTTAAATTGAATTGAATTGAAATTGAATTGACAGAGAGAGACAGACATAGAGATGGATGGAGAGATAGACAGAGACAGATAGAGAGAGAGAGACAGACAGAGACAGAGAGACAGACATAGAGTCAGAGATAGATGGAGAGATAGACAGACAGACAGAGACAGACAGAGACAGAGAGAGAGAGAGACAGACATAGAGTCAGAGATGGATGGAGAGAGAAACAGACAGAGACAGATAGAGAGAGAGAGACAGAGACATAGAGACAGACAAAGAGAGAGAGAGATGGAAAGAGGGAGAGCTAGAGAGACAGAGAGAGAAAGGAAAGAAACCCTAAATGTTCAGTCCTCATCATCCTCCATGTACATTTTACATTTGAATCCACATGACATGGTTTTCGATTACCCGTTTTCCATTAGAAGGCTTTCACGTGCACTTGGCCAATCCACTGTAATATAAGGACATTTTGACTCATCACACAATGTGGTTCCCTTGTCGTGTTACTACTTCTTCTCCTTTCATCTCAGCTGGATGGGACGGAAATGAATTCCACGTTTGCTGTTGGTTTGATGACAACGAATCAGTATAACGAGTCAGGAGATGGAAGACAGCTGAGTGTCTGAGAAAGGAGGTTACCTTCGATGAGAATGTAATTACGACAGATGGATTTTTTTTTACGTCTCAGAAACATGATGTAAATAAAGATGTCTCTCACTGAAGAGTAATGTGACGAGGAGATGGACTTATGGCAGGACCAAACAGAATCAGAATAATGTTTGACATGACAGAGAGCTGTGACTGGAATAATGTGTCCCACCCATTACAGTGCAATTCAAATGGATGTCTCTGTTACAGCCTGAATTCAAAATGGATGCACGTCATTTGTGACGCAGCCCTAGTCTGCTCTGCTATCAGTCTGCATGGTAACAGGTGTGTGCGGTCGTCGTGGTAACAGCAGCATGTGTGTGCCTGTTAATAAGGCCATGTGGGACTAGGATTAGAATATATCTCACAGGAATCTCACCCTCTCTGAACTCACACACATGCTGCAGCAGAGAACTGGGAATGGAGGGCTGTGTGTGTGTCTGTGTCTCTCTGTCTGTGTTTCTCTCTCTGTGTGTGTGTGTGTGTGTGTGTGTGTGTGTGTGTGTGTGTGTGTGTGTGTGTGTGTGTGTGTGTGTGTGTGTGTGTGTGTGTGTGTGTGTGTGTGTGTGTGTGTGTGTGTGTGTGTGTGTGTGTGTGTGTGTGTGTGTGTGTGTGTGTGTGTGTGAAAGAGAGAGAGTGAGAGTGTGTGTCAGATACAGTGCCTTAGATTTTTATTTGGAGTTCATGTAATGGACATACAGTCCAAATTGGTGATGTGAAATGAAAAAAATAACTTGTAATAATATGTATTCACCCCCTTTGCTATGAAGCCCCTAAATAAGATCTGGTGCAACCAATTACCTTCAGAAGTCACGTAATTGGTTAAATAATGTCCACCTGTGTGCAATCTAAGTGTCACATGATCTGTCACATGATCTCAGTATATATACACCTGTTCTGAAAGGCCACAGAGTCTGCAACACCACTAAGCAAGGGGCACTACCAAGCAAGCGGCACCATGAAGACCAAGGTGCTCTCCAAACAGGTCAGGGACAAAGTTGTGGAGAAGTACAGATCAGGGTTGGGTTATAAAAAATGTCAGAAACTTTGAACAATCCACGGAACACCAATAAATCCATTGTTAAAAAATAGAAAGAATATAGCACCACAACAAATTTGCCAAGAGAGGGCCGCCCACCAAAAGAGACCAAAGATAACCCTGAAGGAGCTGCAAAGCTGTCCATAGGACCACTTTAAGCCGTACACTCCTCAGAGCTGGGCTTTCAGAAGAGTGGCCAGAAAAGGAACAAAATAGGCAAAGACATTTGGTGTTCGCCAAAACTCATGTTGCTTTTTGTCCATCAAGAACAACGCTATGTCTGGCGTAAACCCAACACCTCTCATCACCCCGAGAACACCATCGACACAATGAAGCACGGTGGTGGCAGCATCATGCTGGGGGGGATGTTTTCATCGTCAGGGACTGGGAAACTGGTCAGAAATTAAGGAATGATGGATGGTGCTAAATACAGGGAAATTATTAAAGGAAACCTGTTTCAGTCTTCCAGTGATTTGAGACTGGGACGCAGGTTCACCTTCCAGCAGGACAATGACTCTATGCATACTGCTAAATCAACACTCGAGTGGTTTAAGGGGAAACATTTAAATGTCTTGGAATGGCCGACTCAAAGTCCAGACCTCAATCCAAATGAGAATCTGTGGTATGACTTAAAGATTGCTGTACACCAGCGGAACCCATCCAACTTGAAGGAGCTGGATCAATTTTAAATGCTGTAATTGCTGCAAAAGGTGGTTCTACAAAGTCAGCATGCTCAAGTTTTCTGTTTTTTTGTTTGTTTCACAATAAAAAATATTTTGTATCTTCAAAGTGGTGGGCATGTTTTGTAAATCAAATGAGACAAACCCCCCAACAATCTATTCAATTCCAGGTTGTAAGGCAACAAAATAGGAAAAATGGGGGTGGATACTTTCGCAAGCCACTGTACCTGTAGTTCTAACTTTTAAGACCTCTCTCTCTCTCTCTCTCTCTCTCTCTCTCTCTCTCTCTCTCTCTCTGCCAGGGCCCAATTATGGCAATATCGCTCTAGAATGTTAAGGTTCTGTTGAAGACCTTCTTTTGTTGGTGATAGAAGTACCAAATCATCAGCATATAGCAGGTATTTTACCTCTTGTGTCAAATAGTGTCCTGGGGCTGGAGAATGGTCCAACATGTCTGCTAATTCATTGATATAAATGTTGAAAAGATTTGGACTCAAATTGCAGCCTTGTCTCACAATTCGAGGTTGTGATTTTTTTTTTGTGATTTTTATTGCACACTTGTTTTCCGTGTACATACATTTGACTAATTCATACACCTTACCTTGCAGATTTTTGTAAAATAGCCCTTTGTGCCAAATAGAATCAAATGCATTTTTAAAGTCAATAAAGCAAGCAAAGATGTTTCCCTCTCTTTTTCGGTGGAAGTGTTTGTTAATTAGTGTTAAGGTGTAATTAGTGTTAAGGTGTAATTAGTGTTAAGGTGTAATTAGTGTTAAGGTGTAATTAGTGTTAAGATGTAATTAGTGTTAAGGTGTAATTAGTGTTAAGGTGTAATTAGTGTTAAGATGTAATTAGTGTTAAGGTGTAATTAGTGTTAAGGTGTAATTAGTGTTAAGGTGTAATTAGTGTTAAGGTGTAATTAGTGTTAAGGTGTAAGGTGTAATTAGTGTTAAGGTGTAATTAGTGTTAAGTGTAATTAGTGTTAAGGTGTAATTAGTGTTAAGGTGTAATTAATGTTAAGGTGTAATTAGTGTTAAGGTGTAATTAGTGTTAAGGTGTAATTAGTGTTAAGGTGTAATTAGTGTTAAGGTGTAATTAGTGTTAAGGTGTAATTAGTGTTAAGGTGTAATTAGTGTTAAGGTGTAATTAGTGTTAAGGTGTAATTAGTGTTAAGGTGTAATTAGTGTTAAGGTGTAATTAGTGTTAAGGTGTAATTAGTGTAAGGTATATGGTCAGTAGGGCGATGGTTTGGGAGAAAGCCAATTTGACATTTACTTATTACATTTTTTTCTTGTAGAAAGATTTGAATTCCTGAATTCAAAATGCTACAGAAAACCTTTCCCAAGTTGCTGTTTACTCAAATTCCCCTGTACATTTTAGGGTCGGATTTGTCTCCACTTCTGTGGATCAGGGAGATGATTCCCTGGTTCCAGACGTCAGGAATGCAGACAGAAGTTCATACCATGTTGAACAACTTAAACACAGCATTTCGCAACTTTCATTTCTGATGTTATCTAAAACAAGCTTTATTTAATTTGATAGATTTGAGCTTTTTATTTAGTTCTTGTTGGTTTATTGGTAATCTAATTGATTTAGGTTATTTTTAATGACTGAATCAAGGATGTTATATTTTTTATTGAATTTCTAATTGGTTCTGTTGTAAGTCTTTTTGTGGGATGTTTTTGCATAGATGATCAAAATACGTTTTCCATATTCCTTCATCTTGTATGGCTAATTTGTGTGGCTTTGTCGTGCTTAAACTGTTCCACATGTCCCAGAACTGATTTTGGTCAATTGCGTTTTCAATTTCATCAGTGTCTTATTGGTATACTTACATTTCTTGCATTTGAGAACCACACCCGGCCAAAACATAGAGATAGAAAATAATAGAAACACAAAACATAGAAAGCCCACCCCAACTCACGCCCTGACCAAACCAAAATAGAGACATAAAAAGGATCTCCAAGGTCAGGGCGTGACACATGTTTTAAGTCCTTGACAAATGTTCTGATACTGTCCTGATCAAGATTTACATTATTGTATAAGTGTTGACATGTCAGAGTGGGGTGGCTGGGATTCTGACCTGGACTGGAGCAGACTGGGAGGCTGGTAGGTTGACCTGGACTGGAGCAGACTGGGAGGCTGGTAGGTTGAACTGGGCTGGAGCAGACTGTGTTGGAGCAGACTGGGAGGCTGGTTGGCTGATCTGGGCTGGAGCAGACTGGTAGGCTGATGCAGTATAATCAGGCTGTGTGGTGGAAGCCATGCTGGTCTCAGGCTCTGACATTTATTTAACTAGGCAAGTCAGTTAAGAACAAATTCTTATTTTCAATGACGGCCTGGGAACAGTGGGTTAACTGCCTGTTCAGGGGCAGAACGACAGATTTGTACCTTGTCAGCTTGGGGGTTTGAACTTGCAACCTTCCGGTTACTAGTCCAACGCTCTAACCACTAGGCTACCCTGCCGCCTCTACACTCTAACCACTAGGCTACCCTGCCGCCTCTACACTCTAACCACTAGGCTACCCTGCCGCCTCTACACTCTAACCACTAGGCTACCCTGCCGCCTCTACACTCTAACCACTAGGCTACCCTGCCGCCTCTACACTCTAACCACTAGGCTACCCTGCCGCCTCTACACTCTAACCACTAGGCTACCCTGCCGCCTCTACACTCTAACCACTAGGCTACCCTGCCGCCTCTACACTCTAACCACTAGGCTACCCTGCCGCCTCTACACTCTAACCACTAGGCTACCCTGCCGCCTCTACACTCTAACCACTAGGCTACCCTGCCGCCTCTACACTCTAACCACTAGGCTACCCTGCCGCCTCTACACTCTAACCACTAGGCTACCCTGCCGCCTCTACACTCTAACCACTAGGCTACCCTGCCGCCTCTACACTATAACCACTAGGCTACCCTGCCGCCTCTACACTCTAACCACTAGGCTACCCTGCCGCCTCTACACTCTAACCACTAGGCTACCCTGCCGCCTCTACACTCTAACCACTAGGCTACCCTGCCGCCTCTACACTCTAACCACTAGGCTACCCTGCCGCTTCTACACTCTAACCACTAGGCTACCCTGCCATCTCTACACTCTAACCACTAGGCTACCCTGCCGCCTCTACACTCTAACCACTAGGCTACCCTGCCTCCTCTACACTCTAACCACTAGACTACCTGCCATCTCTACACTCTAACCACTAGGCTACCCTGCCACCTCTACACTCTAACCACTAGGCTACCCTGCCACCTCTACACTCTAACCACTAGGCTACCCTGCCACCTCTACACTCTAACCACTAGGCTACCCTGCCACCTCTACACTCTAACCACTAGGCTACCTGCCATCTCTACACTCTAACCACTAGGCTACCTGCCATCTCTACACTCTAACCACTAGGCTACCTGCCATCTCTACACTCTAACCACTAGGCTACCCTACCGCTGGTGGACATGTTCTCTTGATGCAGAGGACATAATGACTCGCTGCTGGTTGAGGGTGTCTCTCTTTGTTTTTTGCTCCTTTCTTGTTGTGCTCAGATGGTCTCTGAGGTCATCATTTGTCTGACTCAGCTTGTCCATTCTGCTTTCTAATTGAGCAATAGATGCTCTGCTCTCCTCCCTGAACTGCGTCATCTCTTCTTTTAGTTTCTGGACAGTGTCCTCCTCTTGAAGCTTGTTCTCTCTGAGCTCTATGACCTCTGCTTCGATTAGAGGGAGGGTGTTGTGGAATCATTGCATAGCAGGTGTTCTTAGTGTTGTAGGCATGTCCTTGCATGTCTGCTGCAGGTGAGGTAGGTAGAGGGACACTGAGGGCATCTTGCTGGGTCACAGAGGCTGTTGGGGCATGCTTTTCTCCATCATCTCTTTCCTTTTTCCTCCGTTTCTGAGATGAGTTCAGTTTCTACTTTTAGGGTAGCAAACATATTCTCTAAAGCCTGGAGGCTTGAATCATTGTCTTGAATCAATACAGTTCCATTATTGTAAAAGTTTACTGTTTGTACGTGTTGCTCTGGTCAGCTTCTTCAAAAATCTTCTTCTTTGTTGCTTGTTTTGTCTCCTATTCAGTCTTGCAGTTATCTTTTGCTTTGTACTTCACTCTAAAAATGTAAATCTCAATATTTGTAGGAGCTCATATTTTTCAGCAACTGCTACTCAATTTGAAACTTTGGAAGCGCTCTCTCTCTCTCTCTCTCTCTCTCTCTCTCTCTCTCTCTCTCTCTCTCTCTCTCTCTCTCTCTCTCTCTCTCTCTCTCTCTCAATGTAATTTCAATTAAATACAATTTAAGGGCTTTGTTGGCATGGGAAACATATATTAACTTTCCAAAGCAACTGTAGTAGATAATAAACAAAAGTGAAATAAACAATAAAAATGAAAGTATATTATGTCTATATACAGTGGTGTAACGATGTGCAAATAGTCCCAAAGGAACATTGGTCAGGTATTCTGCCACTGTGTACTCTCTCTCTCTCTCTCTCTCTCTCTCTCTCTCTCTCTCTCTCTCTCTCTCTCTCTCGCTCTGTCTCTCTCTCTCTCTGTCTCTCTCTGTCTCTCTCTCTCTCTCTCTCTCTCTCTCTCTCTCTCTCTCTCTCTCTCTCTCTCTCTCTCTCTCTCTCTCTCTCTCTCTCTGTCTCTCTCTGTCTCTCTCTCTCTCTCTCTCTCTCTCTCTCTCTCTCTCTCTCTCTCTCTCTCTCTCTCTCTCTCTCTCTCTCTCTCTCTGTCTCTCTCTCTCTCAAATTCAAATTCAAATTCAAGCTGCTTTATTGGCATGAAAAACATTGTGTCAATATTGCCAAAGCAACAATGTATACAATATACATTGTAACAAAATTATAAATGACAGCAAATAATAATATAAAATGGTAGTAAATAATAATACAACATTAAATACAAAAATAATAACAATAAAATGGTAA
>NC_060194.1:42149335-42181835 GCF_021184085.1 Oncorhynchus gorbuscha | reverse complement strand
TAGCCGTCTCCCACACTATCCCCCTCTCTCTTTATCTAGCCGTCTCCCACACTATCCCCCTCTCTCTCTATCTAGCCCTCTCCCACACTATCCCCCTCTCTCTCTATCTAGCCCTCTCCCACACTATCCCCCTCTCTCTCTATCTAGCCCTCTCCCACACTATCCCCCTCTCTCTCTATCTAGCCCTCTCCCACACTATCCCCCTCTCTCTCTATCTAGCCCTCTCCCACACTATCCCCTCTCTCTCTCTCTATCTAGCCCTCTCCCACACTATCCCTCTCTCTCTCTATCTAGCCCTCTCCCACACTATCCCCCTCTCTCTCTATCTATCTACACTATCCCTCTCCTCTATCTACTATCCCCACTCTCTCTCTCTATCTAGCCCTCTCCCACACTATCCCCCTCTCTCTCTCTATCTAGCCCTCTCCCACACTATCCTAGCCCTCTCCCACACTATCCCCCTCTCTATCTAGCCCTCTCCCACACTATCCCCCTCTCTCTCTCTATCTAGCCCTCTCCCACACTATCCCCCTCTCTCTCTCTATCTAGCCCTCTCCCACACTATCCCCTCACTCTCTATCTAGCCCTCTCCCACACTATCCCCCTCACTCTCTATCTAGCCCTCTCCCACACTATCCCCCTCTCTCTCTATCTAGCCCTCTCCCACACTATCCCCCTCTTTCTCTATCTAGCCCTCTCCCACACTATCCTTCTCTCTCTCTATCTAGCCCTCTCCCACACTATCCCCCTCTCTCTCTATCTAGCCCTCTCCCACACTATCCCTCTCTCTCTCTATCTAGCCCTCTCCCACACTATCCCTCTCTCTCTCTATCTAGCCCTCTCCCACACTATCCCCCTCTTTCTCTATCTAGCCCTCTCCCACACTATCCCTCTCTCTCTCTATCTAGCCCTCTCCCACACTATCCCCCCTCTCTCTATCTAGCCCTCTCCCACACTATCCCTCTCTCTCTCTATCTAGCCGTCTCCCACACTATCCCCCTCTCTCTCTCTCTAGCCCTCTCCCACACTATCCCTCTCTCTCTCTCTCTCTCTAGCCCTCTCCCACACTATCCCTCTCTCTCTCTAGCCCTCTCCCACACTATACCCCTCTCTCTCTCTCTAGCCCTCTCCCACACTATCCCTCTCTCTCTCTAGCTCTCTCCCACACTATCCCTCTCTCTCTCTCTCTAGCCCTCTCCCACACTATCCCTCTCTCTCTCTATCTAGCCCTCTCCCACACTATCCCCCTCTCTCTCTATCTAGCCATCTCCCACATTATCCTCCTCTCTCTATCTAGCCCTCTCCCACACTATCCCCCTCTCTCTCTATCTAGCCATCTCCCACACTATCCCCCTCTCTCTCTATCTAGCCCTCTCCCACACTATCCCCTCTCTCTCTCTCTAGCCCTCTCCCACACTATCCCTCTCTCTCTCTCTAGCCCTCTCCCACACTATCCCTCTCTCTCTCTAGCTCTCTCCCACACTATCCCTCTCTCTCTCTCTCTCTCTCTCTAGCCCTCTCCCACACTATCCCCACACTCCCTCTCTCTCTCTCTCTAGCCCTCTCCCACACTATCCCTCTCTCTCTCTCTCTAGCCCTCTCCCACACTATCCCTCTCTCTCTAACGTGCGGGAAAAAGAGACCCGAAATAAACTTGCTTAACAGTAAAAAACGCAACCCAAACCAACGACAGTAACACAAGCAATCCCGCACAAAACCTAGAGGGTAGGGCGAGATTAAATACCCCACTGGTTAGCTAAACTAGACACAGGTGAACACAAGACAGACAAAACCAAACGAATGGGGATGATTAAATACCCCACTGATTAGCCTAAACTAGACACAGGTGAACACAAGACAGACAAAACCAAACGAATGGGGATGATTAAATACCCCACTGATTAGCCTAAACTAGACACAGGTGAACACAAGACAGACAAAACCAAACGAATGGGGATGATTAAATACCCCACTGATTAGCCTAAACTAGACACAGGTGAACACAAGACAGACAAAACCAAACGAATGGGGATGATTAAATACCCCACTGATTAGCCTAAACTAGACACAGGTGAACACAAGACAGACAAAACCAAACGAATGGGGATGATTAAATACCCCACTGATTAGCCTAAACTAGACACAGGTGAACACAAGACAGACAAAACCAAACCAAACGAATGGGGATGATTAAATACCCCACTGATTAGCCTAAACTAGACACAGGTGAACACAAGACAGACAAAACCAAACGAATGGGGATGATTAAATACCCCACTGATTAGCCTAAACTAGACACAGGTGAACACAAGACAGACAAAACCAAACGAATGGGGATGATTAAATACCCCACTGGTTAGCTAAACTAGACACAGGTGAACACAAGACAGACAAAACCAAACGAATGGGGATGATTAAATACCCCACTGATTAGCCTAAACTAGACACAGGTGAACACAAGACAGACAAAACCAAACGAATGGGGATGATTAAATACCCCACTGATTAGCCTAAACTAGACACAGGTGAACACAAGACAGACAAAACCAAACGAATGGGGATGATTAAATACCCCACTGGTTAGCTAAACTAGACACAGGTGAACACAAGACAGACAAAACCAAACGAATGGGGATGATTAAATACCCCACTGATTAGCCTAAACTAGACACAGGTGAACACAAGACAGACAAAACCAAACGAATGGGGATGATTAAATACCCCACTGATTAGCCTAAACTAGACACAGGTGAACACAAGACAGACAAAACCAAACGAATGGGGATGATTAAATACCCCACTGGTTAGCCTAAACTAGACACAGGTGAACACAAGACAGACAAAACCAAACGAATGGGGATGATTAAATACCCCACTGATTAGCCTAAACTAGACACAGGTGAACACAAGACAGACAAAACCAAACGAATGGGGATGATTAAATACCCCACTGATTAGCCTAAACTAGACACAGGTGAACACAAGACAGACAAAACCAAACGAATGGGGATGATTAAATACCCCACTGGTTAGCTAAACTAGACACAGGTGAACACAAGACAGACAAAACCAAACGAATGGGGATGATTAAATACCCCACTGATTAGCCTAAACTAGACACAGGTGAACACAAGACAGACAAAACCAAACGAATGGGGATGATTAAATACCCCACTGATTAGCCTAAACTAGACACAGGTGAACACAAGACAGACAAAACCAAACGAATGGGGATGATTAAATACCCCACTGATTAGCCTAAACTAGACACAGGTGAACACAAGACAGACAAAACCAAACGAATGGGGATGATTAAATACCCCACTGATTAGCCTAAACTAGACACAGGTGAACACAAGACAGACAAAACCAAACGAATGGGGATGATTAAATACCCCACTGATTAGCCTAAACTAGACACAGGTGAACACAAGACAGACAAAACCAAACGAATGGGGATGATTAAATACCCCACTGATTAGCCTAAACTAGACACAGGTGAACACAAGACAGACAAAACCAAACGAATGGGGATGATTAAATACCCCACTGGTTAGCTAAACTAGACACAGGTGAACACAAGACAGACAAAACCAAACGAATGGGGATGATTAAATACCCCACTGATTAGCCTAAACTAGACACAGGTGAACACAAGACAGACAAAACCAAACGAATGGGGATGATTAAATACCCCACTGATTAGCCTAAACTAGACACAGGTGAACACAAGACAGACAAAACCAAACGAATGGGGATGATTAAATACCCCACTGATTAGCCTAAACTAGACACAGGTGAACACAAGACAGACAAAACCAAACGAATGGGGATGATTAAATACCCCACTGATTAGCCTAAACTAGACACAGGTGAACACAAGACAGACAAAACCAAACGAATGGGGATGATTAAATACCCCACTGATTAGCCTAAACTAGACACAGGTGAACACAAGACAGACAAAACCAAACGAATGGGGATGATTAAATACCCCACTGATTAGCCTAAACTAGACACAGGTGAACACAAGACAGACAAAACCAAACGAATGGGGATGATTAAATACCCCACTGATTAGCCTAAACTAGACACAGGTGAACACAAGACAGACAAAACCAAACGAATGGGGATGATTAAATACCCCACTGATTAGCCTAAACTAGACACAGGTGAACACAAGACAGACAAAACCAAACGAATGGGGATGATTAAATACCCCACTGATTAGCCTAAACTAGACACAGGTGAACACAAGACAGACAAAACCAAACGAATGGGGATGATTAAATACCCCACTGATTAGCCTAAACTAGACACAGGTGAACACAAGACAGACAAAACCAAACGAATGGGGATGATTAAATACCCCACTGGTTAGCTAAACTAGACACAGGTGAACACAAGACAGACAAAACCAAACGAATGGGGATGATTAAATACCCCACTGATTAGCCTAAACTAGACACAGGTGAACACAAGACAGACAAAACCAAACGAATGGGGATGATTAAATACCCCACTGATTAGCCTAAACTAGACACAGGTGAACACAAGACAGACAAAACCAAACGAATGGGGATGATTAAATACCCCACTGGTTAGCTAAACTAGACACAGGTGAACACAAGACAGACAAAACCAAACGAATGGGGATGATTAAATACCCCACTGATTAGCCTAAACTAGACACAGGTGAACACAAGACAGACAAAACCAAACGAATGGGGATGATTAAATACCCCACTGATTAGCCTAAACTAGACACAGGTGAACACAAGACAGACAAAACCAAACGAATGGGGATGATTAAATACCCCACTGATTAGCCTAAACTAGACACAGGTGAACACAAGACAGACAAAACCAAACGAATGGGGATGATTAAATACCCCACTGATTAGCCTAAACTAGACACAGGTGAACACAAGACAGACAAAACCAAACGAATGGGGATGATTAAATACCCCACTGATTAGCCTAAACTAGACACAGGTGAACACAAGACAGACAAAACCAAACGAATGGGGATGATTAAATACCCCACTGATTAGCCTAAACTAGACACAGGTGAACACAAGACAGACAAAACCAAACGAATGGGGATGATTAAATACCCCACTGATTAGCCTAAACTAGACACAGGTGAACACAAGACAGACAAAACCAAACGAATGGGGATGATTAAATACCCCACTGATTAGCCTAAACTAGACACAGGTGAACACAAGACAGACAAAACCAAACGAATGGGGATGATTAAATACCCCACTGATTAGCCTAAACTAGACACAGGTGAACACAAGACAGACAAAACCAAACGAATGGGGATGATTAAATACCCCACTGATTAGCCTAAACTAGACACAGGTGAACACAAGACAGACAAAACCAAACGAATGGGGATGATTAAATACCCCACTGGTTAGCCTAAACTAGACACAGGTGAACACAAGACAGACAAAACCAAACGAATGGGGATGATTAAATACCCCACTGATTAGCCTAAACTAGACACAGGTGAACACAAGACAGACAAAACCAAACGAATGGGGATGATTAAATACCCCACTGATTAGCCTAAACTAGACACAGGTGAACACAAGACAGACAAAACCAAACGAATGGGGATGATTAAATACCCCACTGGTTAGCTAAACTAGACACAGGTGAACACAAGACAGACAAAACCAAACGAATGGGGATGATTAAATACCCCACTGATTAGCCTAAACTAGACACAGGTGAACACAAGACAGACAAAACCAAACGAATGGGGATGATTAAATACCCCACTGATTAGCCTAAACTAGACACAGGTGAACACAAGACAGACAAAACCAAACGAATGGGGATGATTAAATACCCCACTGATTAGCCTAAACTAGACACAGGTGAACACAAGACAGACAAAACCAAACGAATGGGGATGATTAAATACCCCACTGATTAGCCTAAACTAGACACAGGTGAACACAAGACAGACAAAACCAAACGAATGGGGATGATTAAATACCCCACTGATTAGCCTAAACTAGACACAGGTGAACACAAGACAGACAAAACCAAACGAATGGGGATGATTAAATACCCCACTGATTAGCCTAAACTAGACACAGGTGAACACAAGACAGACAAAACCAAACGAATGGGGATGATTAAATACCCCACTGATTAGCCTAAACTAGACACAGGTGAACACAAGACAGACAAAACCAAACGAATGGGGATGATTAAATACCCCACTGGTTAGCTAAACTAGACACAGGTGAACACAAGACAGACAAAACCAAACGAATGGGGATGATTAAATACCCCACTGATTAGCCTAAACTAGACACAGGTGAACACAAGACAGACAAAACCAAACGAATGGGGATGATTAAATACCCCACTGATTAGCCTAAACTAGACACAGGTGAACACAAGACAGACAAAACCAAACGAATGGGGATGATTAATGAAATACCCCACTGGTTAGCTAAACTAGACACAGGTGAACACAAGACAGACAAAACCAAACGAATGGGGATGATTAAATACCCCACTGATTAGCCTAAACTAGACACAGGTGAACACAAGACAGACAAAACCAAACGAATGGGGATGATTAAATACCCCACTGATTAGCCTAAACTAGACACAGGTGAACACAAGACAGACAAAACCAAACGAATGGGGATGATTAAATACCCCACTGATTAGCCTAAACTAGACACAGGTGAACACAAGACAGACAAAACCAAACGAATGGGGATGATTAAATACCCCACTGATTAGCCTAAACTAGACACAGGTGAACACAAGACAGACAAAACCAAACGAATGGGGATGATTAAATACCCCACTGATTAGCCTAAACTAGACACAGGTGAACACAAGACAGACAAAACCAAACGAATGGGGATGATTAAATACCCCACTGATTAGCCTAAACTAGACACAGGTGAACACAAGACAGACAAAACCAAACGAATGGGGATGATTAAATACCCCACTGATTAGCCTAAACTAGACACAGGTGAACACAAGACAGACAAAACCAAACGAATGGGGATGATTAAATACCCCACTGGTTAGCTAAACTAGACACAGGTGAACACAAGACAGACAAAACCAAACGAATGGGGATGATTAAATACCCCACTGATTAGCCTAAACTAGACACAGGTGAACACAAGACAGACAAAACCAAACGAATGGGGATGATTAAATACCCCACTGATTAGCCTAAACTAGACACAGGTGAACACAAGACAGACAAAACCAAACGAATGGGGATGATTAAATACCCCACTGGTTAGCCTAAACTAGACACAGGTGAACACAAGACAGACAAAACCAAACGAATGGGGATGATTAAATACCCCACTGATTAGCCTAAACTAGACACAGGTGAACACAAGACAGACAAAACCAAACGAATGGGGATGATTAAATACCCCACTGATTAGCCTAAACTAGACACAGGTGAACACAAGACAGACAAAACCAAACGAATGGGGATGATTAAATACCCCACTGATTAGCCTAAACTAGACACAGGTGAACACAAGACAGACAAAACCAAACGAATGGGGATGATTAAATACCCCACTGATTAGCCTAAACTAGACACAGGTGAACACAAGACAGACAAAACCAAACGAATGGGGATGATTAAATACCCCACTGATTAGCCTAAACTAGACACAGGTGAACACAAGACAGACAAAACCAAACGAATGGGGATGATTAAATACCCCACTGATTAGCCTAAACTAGACACAGGTGAACACAAGACAGACAAAACCAAACGAATGGGGATGATTAAATACCCCACTGATTAGCCTAAACTAGACACAGGTGAACACAAGACAGACAAAACCAAACGAATGGGGATGATTAAATACCCCACTGGTTAGCTAAACTAGACACAGGTGAACACAAGACAGACAAAACCAAACGAATGGGGATGATTAAATACCCCACTGATTAGCCTAAACTAGACACAGGTGAACACAAGACAGACAAAACCAAACGAATGGGGATGATTAAATACCCCACTGATTAGCCTAAACTAGACACAGGTGAACACAAGACAGACAAAACCAAACGAATGGGGATGATTAAATACCCCACTGATTAGCCTAAACTAGACACAGGTGAACACAAGACAGACAAAACCAAACGAATGGGGATGATTAAATACCCCACTGGTTAGCTAAACTAGACACAGGTGAACACAAGACAGACAAAACCAAACGAATGGGGATGATTAAATACCCCACTGATTAGCCTAAACTAGACACAGGTGAACACAAGACAGACAAAACCAAACGAATGGGGATGATTAAATACCCCACTGATTAGCCTAAACTAGACACAGGTGAACACAAGACAGACAAAACCAAACGAATGGGGATGATTAAATACCCCACTGATTAGCCTAAACTAGACACAGGTGAACACAAGACAGACAAAACCAAACGAATGGGGATGATTAAATACCCCACTGATTAGCCTAAACTAGACACAGGTGAACACAAGACAGACAAAACCAAACGAATGGGGATGATTAAATACCCCACTGATTAGCCTAAACTAGACACAGGTGAACACAAGACAGACAAAACCAAACGAATGGGGATGATTAAATACCCCACTGATTAGCCTAAACTAGACACAGGTGAACACAAGACAGACAAAACCAAACGAATGGGGATGATTAAATACCCCACTGATTAGCCTAAACTAGACACAGGTGAACACAAGACAGACAAAACCAAACGAATGGGGATGATTAAATACCCCACTGATTAGCCTAAACTAGACACAGGTGAACACAAGACAGACAAAACCAAACGAATGGGGATGATTAAATACCCCACTGATTAGCCTAAACTAGACACAGGTGAACACAAGACAGACAAAACCAAACGAATGGGGATGATTAAATACCCCACTGATTAGCCTAAACTAGACACAGGTGAACACAAGACAGACAAAACCAAACGAATGGGGATGATTAAATACCCCACTGATTAGCCTAAACTAGACACAGGTGAACACAAGACAGACAAAACCAAACGAATGGGGATGATTAAATACCCCACTGGTTAGCTAAACTAGACACAGGTGAACACAAGACAGACAAAACCAAACGAATGGGGATGATTAAATACCCCACTGATTAGCCTAAACTAGACACAGGTGAACACAAGACAGACAAAACCAAACGAATGGGGATGATTAAATACCCCACTGATTAGCTAAACTAGACACAGGTGAACACAAGACAGACAAAACCAAACGAATGGGGATGATTAAATACCCCACTGATTAGCTAAACTAGACACAGGTGAACACAAGACAGACAAAACCAAACGAATGGGGATGATTAAATACCCCACTGATTAGCCTAAACTAGACACAGGTGAACACAAGACAGACAAAACCAAACGAATGGGGATGATTAAATACCCCACTGATTAGCCTAAACTAGACACAGGTGAACACAAGACAGACAAAACCAAACGAATGGGGATGATTAAATACCCCACTGGTTAGCTAAACTAGACACAGGTGAACACAAGACAGACAAAACCAAACGAATGGGGATGATTAAATACCCCACTGGTTAGCCTAAACTAGACACAGGTGAACACAAGACAGACAAAACCAAACGAATGGGGATGATTAAATACCCCACTGGTTAGCCTAAACTAGACACAGGTGAACACAAGACAGACAAAACCAAACGAATGGGGATGATTAAATACCCCACTGATTAGCCTAAACTAGACACAGGTGAACACAAGACAGACAAAACCAAACGAATGGGGATGATTAAATACCCCACTGATTAGCCTAAACTAGACACAGGTGAACACAAGACAGACAAAACCAAACGAATGGGGATGATTAAATACCCCACTGATTAGCCTAAACTAGACACAGGTGAACACAAGACAGACAAAACCAAACGAATGGGGATGATTAAATACCCCACTGATTAGCCTAAACTAGACACAGGTGAACACAAGACAGACAAAACCAAACGAATGGGGATGATTAAATACCCCACTGATTAGCTAAACTAGACACAGGTGAACACAAGACAGACAAAACCAAACGAATGGGGATGATTAAATACCCCACTGATTAGCCTAAACTAGACACAGGTGAACACAAGACAGACAAAACCAAACGAATGGGGATGATTAAATACCCCACTGATTAGCCTAAACTAGACACAGGTGAACACAAGACAGACAAAACCAAACGAATGGGGATGATTAAATACCCCACTGATTAGCCTAAACTAGACACAGGTGAACACAAGACAGACAAAACCAAACGAATGGGGATGATTAAATACCCCACTGATTAGCCTAAACTAGACACAGGTGAACACAAGACAGACAAAACCAAACGAATGGGGATGATTAAATACCCCACTGATTAGCCTAAACTAGACACAGGTGAACACAAGACAGACAAAACCAAACGAATGGGGATGATTAAATACCCCACTGATTAGCCTAAACTAGACACAGGTGAACACAAGACAGACAAAACCAAACGAATGGGGATGATTAAATACCCCACTGATTAGCCTAAACTAGACACAGGTGAACACAAGACAGACAAAACCAAACGAATGGGGATGATTAAATACCCCACTGATTAGCCTAAACTAGACACAGGTGAACACAAGACAGACAAAACCAAACGAATGGGGATGATTAAATACCCCACTGATTAGCCTAAACTAGACACAGGTGAACACAAGACAGACAAAACCAAACGAATGGGGATGATTAAATACCCCACTGATTAGCCTAAACTAGACACAGGTGAACACAAGACAGACAAAACCAAACGAATGGGGATGATTAAATACCCCACTGGTTAGCTAAACTAGACACAGGTGAACACAAGACAGACAAAACCAAACGAATGGGGATGATTAAATACCCCACTGGTTAGCTAAACTAGACACAGGTGAACACAAGACAGACAAAACCAAACGAATGGGGATGATTAAATACCCCACTGATTAGCCTAAACTAGACACAGGTGAACACAAGACAGACAAAACCAAACGAATGGGGATGATTAAATACCCCACTGGTTAGCTAAACTAGACACAGGTGAACACAAGACAGACAAAACCAAACGAATGGGGATGATTAAATACCCCACTGGTTAGCTAAACTAGACACAGGTGAACACAAGACAGACAAAAAGACCAAACGAATGGGGATGATTAAATACCCCACTGATTAGCCTAAACTAGACACAGGTGAACACAAGACAGACAAAACCAAACGAATGGGGATGATTAAATACCCCACTGATTAGCCTAAACTAGACACAGGTGAACACAAGACAGACAAAACCAAACGAATGGGGATGATTAAATACCCCACTGATTAGCCTAAACTAGACACAGGTGAACACAAGACAGACAAAACCAAACGAATGGGGATGATTAAATACCCCACTGGTTAGCTAAACTAGACACAGGTGAACACAAGACAGACAAAACCAAACGAATGGGGATGATTAAATACCCCACTGATTAGCCTAAACTAGACACAGGTGAACACAAGACAGACAAAACCAAACGAATGGGGATGATTAAATACCCCACTGGTTAGCTAAACTAGACACAGGTGAACACAAGACAGACAAAACCAAACGAATGGGGATGATTAAATACCCCACTGGACAGACAAAACCAAACGAGCCCCAAACTAGACACAGGTGAACACAAGACAGACAAAACCAAACGAATGGGGATGATTAAATACCCCACTGATTAGCCTAAACTAGACACAGGTGAACACAAGACAGACAAAACCAAACGAATGGGGATGATTAAATACCCCACTGGTTAGCTAAACTAGACACAGGTGAACACAAGACAGACAAAACCAAACGAATGGGGATGATTAAATACCCCACTGGTTAGCTAAACTAGACACAGGTGAACACAAGACAGACAAAACCAAACGAATGGGGATGATTAAATACCCCACTGATTAGCCTAAACTAGACACAGGTGAACACAAGACAGACAAAACCAAACGAATGGGGATGATTAAAACCCCACTGGTTAGCTAAACTAGACACAGGTGAACACAAGACAGACAAAACCAAACGAATGGGGATGATTAAATACCCCACTGATTAGCCTAAACTAGACACAGGTGAACACAAGACAGACAAAACCAAACGAATGGGGATGATTAAATACCCCACTGGTTAGCTAAACTAGACACAGGTGAACACAAGACAGACAAAACCAAACGAATGGGGATGATTAAATACCCCACTGGTTAGCTAAACTAGACACAGGTGAACACAAGACAGACAAAACCAAACGAATGGGGATGATTAAATACCCCACTGGTTAGCTAAACTAGACACAGGTGAACACAAGACAGACAAAACCAAACGAATGGGGATGATTAAATACCCCACTGGTTAGCTAAACTAGACACAGGTGAACACAAGACAGACAAAACCAAACGAATGGGGATGATTAAATACCCCACTGATTAGCCTAAACTAGACACAGGTGAACACAAGACAGACAAAACCAAACGAATGGGGATGATTAAATACCCCACTGATTAGCCTAAACTAGACACAGGTGAACACAAGACAGACAAAACCAAACGAATGGGGATGATTAAATACCCCACTGATTAGCCTAAACTAGACACAGGTGAACACAAGACAGACAAAACCAAACGAATGGGGATGATTAAATACCCCACTGATTAGCCTAAACTAGACACAGGTGAACACAAGACAGACAAAACCAAACGAATGGGGATGATTAAATACCCCACTGATTAGCTAAACTAGACACAGGTGAACACAAGACAGACAAAACCAAACGAATGGGGATGATTAAATACCCCACTGATTAGCCTAAACTAGACACAGGTGAACACAAGACAGACAAAAATGGGGATGATTAAATACCAAACGAATGGGGATGATTAAATACCCCACTGATTAGCCTAAACTAGACACAGGTGAACACAAGACAGACAAAACCAAACGAATGGGGATGATTAAATACCCCACTGATTAGCCTAAACTGAGACACAGGTGAACACAAGACAGACAAAAACAAACGAATGGGGATGATTAAATACCCCACTGATTAGCCTAAACTAGACACAGGTGAACACAAGACAGACAAAACCAAACGAATGGGGATGATTAAATACCCCACTGATTAGCCTAAACTAGACACAGGTGAACACAAGACAGACAAAACCAAACGAATGGGGATGATTAAATACCCCACTGATTAGCCTAAACTAGACACAGGTGAACACAAGACAGACAAAACCAAACGAATGGGGATGATTAAATACCCCACTGATTAGCCTAAACTAGACACAGGTGAACACAAGACAGACAAAACCAAACGAATGGGGATGATTAAATACCCCACTGATTAGCCTAAACTAGACACAGGTGAACACAAGACAGACAAAACCAAACGAATGGGGATGATTAAATACCCCACTGATTAGCCTAAACTAGACACAGGTGAACACAAGACAGACAAAACCAAACGAATGGGGATGATTAAATACCCCACTGATTAGCCTAAACTAGACACAGGTGAACACAAGACAGACAAAAAACCAAACGAATGGGGATGATTAAATACCCCACTGATTAGCCTAAACTAGACACAGGTGAACACAAGACAGACAAAACCAAACGAATGGGGATGATTAAATACCCCACTGATTAGCCTAAACTAGACACAGGTGAACACAAGACAGACAAAACCAAACGAATGGGGATGATTAAATACCCCACTGATTAGCCTAAACTAGACACAGGTGAACACAAGACAGACAAAACCAAACGAATGGGGATGATTAAATACCCCACTGATTAGCCTAAACTAGACACAGGTGAACACAAGACAGACAAAACCAAACGAATGGGGATGATTAAATACCCCACTGATTAGCCTAAACTAGACACAGGTGAACACAAGACAGACAAAACCAAACGAATGGGGATGATTAAATACCCCACTGATTAGCCTAAACTAGACACAGGTGAACACAAGACAGACAAAACCAAACGAATGGGGATGATTAAATACCCCACTGATTAGCCTAAACTAGACACAGGTGAACACAAGACAGACAAAACCAAACGAATGGGGATGATTAAATACCCCACTGATTAGCCTAAACTAGACACAGGTGAACACAAGACAGACAAAACCAAACGAATGGGGATGATTAAATACCCCACTGATTAGCCTAAACTAGACACAGGTGAACACAAGACAGACAAAACCAAACGAATGGGGATGATTAAATACCCCACTGATTAGCCTAAACTAGACACAGGTGAACACAAGACAGACAAAACCAAACGAATGGGGATGATTAAATACCCCACTGATTAGCCTAAACTAGACACAGGTGAACACAAGACAGACAAAACCAAACGAATGGGGATGATTAAATACCCCACTGATTAGCCTAAACTAGACACAGGTGAACACAAGACAGACAAAACCAAACGAATGGGGATGATTAAATACCCCACTGATTAGCCTAAACTAGACACAGGTGAACACAAGACAGACAAAACCAAACGAATGGGGATGATTAAATACCCCACTGATTAGCCTAAACTAGACACAGGTGAACACAAGACAGACAAAACCAAACGAATGGGGATGATTAAATACCCCACTGATTAGCCTAAACTAGACACAGGTGAACACAAGACAGACAAAACCAAACGAATGGGGATGATTAAATACCCCACTGATTAGCCTAAACTAGACACAGGTGAACACAAGACAGACAAAACCAAACGAATGGGGATGATTAAATACCCCACTGATTAGCCTAAACTAGACACAGGTGAACACAAGACAGACAAAACCAAACGAATGGGGATGATTAAATACCCCACTGATTAGCCTAAACTAGACACAGGTGAACACAAGACAGACAAAACCAAACGAATGGGGATGATTAAATACCCCACTGATTAGCCTAAACTAGACACAGGTGAACACAAGACAGACAAAACCAAACGAATGGGGATGATTAAATACCCCACTGATTAGCCTAAACTAGACACAGGTGAACACAAGACAGACAAAACCAAACGAATGGGGATGATTAAATACCCCACTGATTAGCCTAAACTAGACACAGGTGAACACAAGACAGACAAAACCAAACGAATGGGGATGATTAAATACCCCACTGATTAGCCTAAACTAGACACAGGTGAACACAAGACAGACAAAACCAAACGAATGGGGATGATTAAATACCCCACTGATTAGCCTAAACTAGACACAGGTGAACACAAGACAGACAAAACCAAACGAATGGGGATGATTAAATACCCCACTGATTAGCCTAAACTAGACACAGGTGAACACAAGACAGACAAAACCAAACGAATGGGGATGATTAAATACCCCACTGATTAGCCTAAACTAGACACAGGTGAACACAAGACAGACAAAACCAAACGAATGGGGATGATTAAATACCCCACTGATTAGCCTAAACTAGACACAGGTGAACACAAGACAGACAAAACCAAACGAATGGGGATGATTAAATACCCCACTGATTAGCCTAAACTAGACACAGGTGAACACAAGACAGACAAAACCAAACGAATGGGGATGATTAAATACCCCACTGGTTAGCCTAAACTAGACACAGGTGAACACAAGACAGACAAAACCAAACGAATGGGGATGATTAAATACCCCACTGGTTAGCCTAAACTAGACACAGGTGAACACAAGACAGACAAAACCAAACGAATGGGGATGATTAAATACCCCACTGATTAGCCTAAACTAGACACAGGTGAACACAAGACAGACAAAACCAAACGAATGGGGATGATTAAATACCCCACTGATTAGCCTAAACTAGACACAGGTGAACACAAGACAGACAAAACCAAACGAATGGGGATGATTAAATACCCCACTGATTAGCCTAAACTAGACACAGGTGAACACAAGACAGACAAAACCAAACGAATGGGGATGATTAAATACCCCACTGATTAGCCTAAACTAGACACAGGTGAACACAAGACAGACAAAACCAAACGAATGGGGATGATTAAATACCCCACTGATTAGCCTAAACTAGACACAGGTGAACACAAGACAGACAAAACCAAACGAATGGGGATGATTAAATACCCCACTGATTAGCCTAAACTAGACACAGGTGAACACAAGACAGACAAAACCAAACGAATGGGGATGATTAAATACCCCACTGGTTAGCCTAAACTAGACACAGGTGAACACAAGACAGACAAAACCAAACGAATGGGGATGATTAAATACCCCACTGATTAGCCTAAACTAGACACAGGTGAACACAAGACAGACAAAACCAAACGAATGGGGATGATTAAATACCCCACTGATTAGCCTAAACTAGACACAGGTGAACACAAGACAGACAAAACCAAACGAATGGGGATGATTAAATACCCCACTGATTAGCCTAAACTAGACACAGGTGAACACAAGACAGACAAAACCAAACGAATGGGGATGATTAAATACCCCACTGATTAGCCTAAACTAGACACAGGTGAACACAAGACAGACAAAACCAAACGAATGGGGATGATTAAATACCCCACTGATTAGCCTAAACTAGACACAGGTGAACACAAGACAGACAAAACCAAACGAATGGGGATGATTAAATACCCCACTGGTTAGCCTAAACTAGACACAGGTGAACACAAGACAGACAAAACCAAACGAATGGGGATGATTAAATACCCCACTGGTTAGCCTAAACTAGACACAGGTGAACACAAGACAGACAAAACCAAACGAATGGGGATGATTAAATACCCCACTGATTAGCCTAAACTAGACACAGGTGAACACAAGACAGACAAAACCAAACGAATGGGGATGATTAAATACCCCACTGGTTAGCCTAAACTAGACACAGGTGAACACAAGACAGACAAAACCAAACGAATGGGGATGATTAAATACCCCACTGGTTAGCTAAACTAGACACAGGTGAACACAAGACAGACAAAACCAAACGAATGGGGATGATTAAATACCCCACTGATTAGCCTAAACTAGACACAGGTGAACACAAGACAGACAAAACCAAACGAATGGGGATGATTAAATACCCCACTGGTTAGCTAAACTAGACACAGGTGAACACAAGACAGACAAAACCAAACGAAAAAGAAAAGGGATCGGTGGCAGCTAGTAGGCCGGCGGCAACGACCGCTGAGCGCCGCCCGAACAGGGAGAGGAGCCACCTTTGGTGGAAGTCGTGACAGGCATGTAGTATCAAGTCTCTCCCTCACACCTGGCATGCAGCAGGAAGTCTCTCCCTCACACCTGGCATTCAGCAGGAAGTCTCTCCCTCCCCTTGGCATTCAGCAGGAAGTCTTTCCCTCATACCTGGCATGCAGCAAGAAGTCTCTCCCTCACACCTGGCATTCAGCAGGAAGTCTCTCCCTCCCCTTGGCATTCAGCAGGAAGTCTCTCCCTCCCCTTGGCATGCAGCAAGAAGTCTCTCCTTCACACCTGGCATTCAGCATGACGTCTCTCCCTCACACCTGGCATTCAGCAGGAAGTATCTCCCTCACACCTGGCATGCAGCATGAAGTCTCTCCCTCACACCTGGCATTCAGCAGGAAGTCTCTCCCTCACACCTGGCATTCAGCAGGAAGTCTCTCCCTCACACCTGGCATGCAGCAGGAAGTATCTCCCTCTACCTGGCATGCAGTATCAAGTCTTTCCCTCACACCTGGCATTCAGCAGGAAATATCTCCTTCACATCCTGGCATTCAGCAGGAAGTCTCTCCCTCACACCTGGCATGCAGCAGGAAGTATCTCCCTCACACCTGGCATTCAGCAGGAAGTCTCTCCTTCACACCTGGCATGCAGCAAGAAGTCTCTCCTTCACACCTGGCATTCAGCATGACGTCTCTCCCTCACACCTGGCATTCAGCAGGAAGTATCTCCCTCACACCTGGCATGCAGCATGAAGTCTCTCCCTCACACCTGGCATTCAGCAGGAAGTCTCTCCCTCACACCTGGCATGCAGCAGGAAGTCTCTCCCTCTACCTGGCATGCAGTATCAAGTCTTTCCCTCACACCTGGCATTCAGCAGGAAGTATCTCCTTCACATCCTGGCATTCAGCAGGAAGTCTCTCCCTCACACCTGGCATGCAGCAGGAAGTATCTCCCTCACACCTGGCATTCAGCAGGAAGTATCTCCTTCACATCCTGGCATTCAGCAGGAAGTCTCTCCCTCACACCTGGCATGCAGCAGGAAGTATCTCCCTCACACCTGGCATGCAGCAGGAAGTATCTCCTTCACACCTGGCATTCAGCAGGAAGTCTCTCCCTCACACCTGGCATGCAGCAGGAAGTATCTCCTTCACACCTGGCATTCAGCAGGAAGTCTCTCCCTCACACCTGGCATTCAGCAGGAAGTCTTTCCTTCACACCTGGCATTCAGCAGGAAGTCTCTCCCTCACACCTGGCATGCAGCAGGAAGTATCTCCTTCACACCTGGCATTCAGCAGGAAGTCTCTCCCTCACACCTGGCATTCAGTAGGAAGTATCTCCTTCACACCTGGCATTCAGCAGGAAGTCTCTCCCTCACACCTGGCATGCAGCAGGAAGTCTCTCCCTCACACATTAGACTGTGAATACCATAAAGTTCAAAATAAACTACAAACAACTTTTTTTGAAATTAAAAAACATGTATTTTGTGTTTTGAAATGCATTTGTAAGTATCTGGCCCGAACAGCAGCAACATTCTAAGTTACAATTACAGAAACGTTTTACTTGACTGTGATGTGTTGTTGTCTTCTACCGTAGTTAAATGCACTGTCACTCTGGACAAGACTGTCTACTAAATTACCAAAATGTAAATGTATATGTGATAATGAACATGCAACAATGAACTGCAGAGCACACTGGGTATTGTGATTGACCTTGTTTCGGGGTCATGTCTAGATGGGATAGCCTCGTACGAACAGTCCTGATCTCATGAACTCACGAGGCTATAGATGGGATACAGCTTAACCTAATTCTCCTAACCTGCTATGTTAATTCTCCTAACCTGCTACGTTAATTCTCCTAACCTGCTACGTTAATTATCCTAACCTGCTACGTTAATTCTCCTAACCTGCTATGTTAATTCTCCTAACCTGCTACGTTAATTCTCCTAACCTGCTACGTTAATTCTCCTAACCTGCTACGTTAATTCTCATAACCTGCTACGTTAATTCTCCTAACCTGCTACGTTAATTCTCCTAACCTGCTACGTTAATTCTCCTAACCTGCTGCGTACGTTCTCCTAACCTGCTACGTTAATTCTCCTAACCTGCTGCGTACGTTCTCCTACACCTGCTACTAAAAGTCAATTTGCACACAAGCTGTATCCTCTTAGACAACACCTCATTGGAATAATTGTCCATTTTAACATACACATTTATATTAAGTTAATTTAGCAGTAGCTCTTATCACACCGTAGTGCCATCAGACTTCTGATCCCCCTCCTCCTCCCCCTCCCCCTCCCCCTCCCCCTCCCCCTCCCCCTCCCCTCCTCCTCTTCTCCCTCTTTCACTTCCCCCTCTTCTTTTTCCTTCTCCTCCTCTTCCACCTCCTCTTCCACCTCCTCTTCTCCTCCTCCCCCTCCTCCTCATCTTCTCCTGCTTCCACTTTCCCCTCTTCCTCTTCCCCCCCCCTCCCCCTCCCCTCCTCCTCTTCTCCTTCTTTCACTTCCCCCTCTTCTTTTTCCTTCTCCTCCTCTTCCACCTCCTCTTCTCCTCCTCCCCCCTCCTCCTCATCTTCTCCTGCTTCCACTTTCCCCTCTTCCTCTTCCTCCTCCTCTCCACTTCCCCCTCCTCCTCTTCCTCCTCCTCTCCTCTTCCCCCTCCTTCCCTCGCCCTCCTCTCCTCTTTCCCCTCTTCCCATACCCAGGCCAGTTGTTTTACACTCGTTGTTGTTGGAACAATCCTCTGTCCAATTGTTGGTAGGTCTTTAATCCATCCTGTTGATATCCCAATAATGCAGCACAGCGAAGTGTGTGTTTGCATGTGTGTATGCGTGTGTGTGTGTGCATAGCTCGTCATGGCCGCTCCTAATAGGATCTAATGTATTAACCCTGAGGACAGTACTGCCAGCTGTCACCAGAGCCCCCTACTGGCTAGAGAGAGAGAGAGAGAGAGAGAGAGAGAGAGAGAGAGAGAGAGAGAGAGAGAGAGAGAGAGAGAGAGAGAGAGAGAGAGAGAGATACCGTGTATGTGCCTGGAAAGTGTGATGCTCTTAGTCCCGTGTGGAATGATAGAGAGAGCTTCATCGCAGAAACCCCCTAAAGTGCTTTATCCGAGGAGGACAACTACTGCCTTCTTCCCTTTGTTTTGGCCAACTACTTCCTCCACCTACTCCCTTTTCTCTCAATCCATCTCTTCCCCAATTCAGTCTTTTTTCTCACTTTCATTCTTCAGTCCCTCCCTTCTCTCCAAGGCTCTCTGTTTCCATATCTCCTCCCCCGTCTTCTATCTTTCCGTCTCCTGCCGTCCGGTCTGTCGCGTGTCCCATATAGACCTTGCTCTTTATGGCTGAGTGAAGTGACCAGCCAGGGACTCTGGTGGAGTGAGTGACCAGCCAGGGACTCTGGTGGAGTGAGTGACCAGCCAGGGACTCTGGTGGAGTGAGTGACCGGCCAAGGACTGTGGAGGACTTTACGTGGGAGTAAGGATGGCGGTGAACTTTTCGGAGGTTTGGGGTCGGGTAAAGAATGTGTGTGCGCAGAACGGGCTCCTCATCCTGTCTGTGTTGGCCGTTGTCATTGGCTGCATGATGGGGTTCCACCTGCGAGGAAAGCAGCTCTCAGACCAGGTCAGTGTCAAACTAACACCTGCAGGGTGTCCTGTTCCCTCCCCCAACCAAAACAACTCCCTTCAATAGTTATCCCTACCGTCCCTAAAGGACCTGTTCCCTCCCCCAACCAAAACAACTCCCTTCAATAGTTATCCCTACCGTCCCTAAAGGACCTGTTCCCTCGCCCCACCGCCCCTAAAGGACCTGTTCCCTCGCCCCACTGTCCCTAAAGGACCTGTTCCTTCGCCCCACCGTCCCTAAAGAACCCTGTTCCCTCGCCCCACCGTCCCTAAAGGACCTGTTCCCTCGCCCAACCACAACCCTCCCTTCAATAGTTACCCCTACCGTCCCAGAAGGACCTGTTCCCTCGCCCCACCGTCCCTAAAGGACCTGTTCCCTCCCCCAACCACAACCCTCCCTTCAATAGTTACCCCTACCGTCCCAGAAGGACCTGTTCCCTCGCCCCACCGTCCCTAAAGGACCTGTTCCCTCCCCCAACCACAACCCTCCCTTCAATAGTTATCCCTACTGTCCCTAAAGGACCTGTTCCCTCGCCCCACCCTCCCTAAAGAAGCCTGTTCCCTCGCCCCACTCTCCCTAAAGGACCCTGTTCCCTCGCCCCACCCTCCCTAAAGGACCCTGTTCCCTCGCCCCACTCTCCCTAAAGGACCTGTTCCCTCGCCCCACTCTCCCTAAAGGACCTGTTCCCTCACCCCACCCTCCCTAAAGGACCTGTTCCCTCACCCCACCCTCCATAAAGGACCCTGTTCCCTCACCCGACCGTCCCTAAAGGACCTGTTCCCTCGCCCCACCCTCCCTAAAGGACCCTGTTCCCTCACACCTACAGTTAGAAGTACTCTGTTCCAGAAACACCTGGGTCTCCTGTTCCCATACCCTCTCAACCCCCCACCCCCCACTATCCCTAAAACCCTCTGTCTGTCCAATCCCCCACCCCTCCACTATCCCTCTGTCCTCTGTTAGTCCTCCCTGTCCACTGGTCCCTCTGTCCTCTGTTGGTCCTCCCTGTCCACTGGTCCCTCTGTCCTCTGTTGGTCCTCCCTGTCCACTGGTCCCTCTGTCCTCTGTTGGTCCTCCCTGTCCACTGGTCCCTCTGTCCTCTGTTGGTCCTCCCTGTCCACTGGTCCCTCTGTCCTCTGTTGGTCCTCCCTGTCCACTGGTCCCTCTGTCCTCTGTTGGTCCTCCCTGTCCACTGGTCCCTCTGTCCTCTGTTGGTCCTCCCTGTCCACTGGTCCCTCTGTCCTCTGTTAGTCCTCCCTGTCCACTGGTCCCTCTGTCCTCTGTTGGTCCTCCCTGTCCACTGGTTCCTCTGTCCTCTGTTGGTCCTCCCTGTCCACTGGTCCCTCTGTCCCCTGCTGGTCCTCCCCATCCACTGGTCCCTCTGTCCTCTGTTAGTCCTCCCTGTCCACTGGTCCCTCTGTCCCCTGTTAGTCCTCCCTGTCCACTGGTCCCTCTGTCCTCTGTTAGTCCTCCCTGTCCACTGGTCCCTCTGTCCTCTGTTAGTCCTCCCTGTCCACTGGTCCCTCTGTCCTCTGTTGGTCCTCCCTGTCCACTGGTCCTTCTGTCCTCTGTTGGTCCTCCCTGTCCACTGGTCCCTCTGTCCTCTGTTAGTCCTCCCTGTCCACTGGTCCCTCTGTCCTCTGTTGGTCCTCCCTGTCCACTGGTCCCTCTGTCCCCTGTTAGTCCTCCCTGTCCACTGGTCCTTCTGTCCTCTGTTGGTCCTCCCTGTCCACTGGTCCCTCTGTCCTCTGTTAGTCCTCCCTGTCCACTGGTCCTTCTGTCCTCTGTTGGTCCTCCCTGTCCACTGGTCCCTCTGTCCTCTGTTGGTCCTCCCTGTCCACTGGTCCCTCTGTCCTCTGTTAGTCCTCCCTGTCCACTGGTCCCTCTGTCCTCTGTTAGTCCTCCCTGTCCACTGGTCCCTCTGTCCCCTAGCCCTGAAAAACACCCTTCAGTGTCCTCCCCAAAAAATACCCCAAAACACACCACCTACCTATAACCCACATTGTTGTCCTAGCAAGTGACAATACCAACATTATTTCACCTGTGTGATTGAAGGGTGAGCAAAATTGCTTGAATGACGCCTTTTGAACGTTTTGTGTTGCAGCTAGATCTGTGAGTGTTACAGAACGTCTTTTGAACGTCTTTTGAACGTTTTGTGTTGCAGCTAGGTCTGTGAGTGTTACAGTACGTCTTTTAAACGTCTTTTGAACGTTTTGTGTTGCAGCTGGGTCTGTGAGTGTTACAGAACGTCTTTTGAACGTCTTTTGAACGTTTTGTGTTGCAGCTAGGTCTGTGAGTGTTACAGTACGTCTTTTAAACGTCTTTTGAACGTTTTGTGTTGCAGCTGGGTCTGTGAGTGTTACAGTACGTGTTTGAGAACTGAGGTGGGTAGAGAAAGAGGGGGACCTATAAGCTCTATAAGCTGTTGCTGTACAGACGAGCTCAGTAATGTTGCAGTACCAATGGCTGCTGTAGTTTAGCGGCTATAGACCTGATGCTACAGTGCTTCACGGCTCTGTCTCTAGGATGACACTGCTCAGACTGACTTACGGAAAGAGACACTGTTTCTGTTTACAAAATAGCTCAGCCCAAAAAAATTATATGCAAATAGCACTTCCAGACACTTCAACTCATGTGGTGATTCATGCTGTTGGGTAATGCCAACGGATCCCGGATCCCGTCCCTGTGGATTTGTTTGGCTTCACTTGTCCTGTCTGTGAACAAAATAGGCGACTGCTCATCGGTCTCAGACTTCACCTCTGTCTCAGACTTCTCATCGGTCTGATAATTGATGAGATTTAGGATTGCTAGTGGCTGTTGAGGCTTTGCTGCCAGTCACATAGATGGGCTAAAACGCAGCACACTGGTGTTATTGGCTGTTTGCTTGTTCTTTTTTTTAATGTATTTCTATAGTGCTGATGGGGACACAGAGAGGAAGGCAGATGCAGAGTAGTGGTGGGTTCGGGTCGGGTCGGGGCGGGTCGGTTCGGGTCGGTTCGGTTCGGGTCGGGTCGGTTCGGGTTCGGTTCGGGTCGGGTCGTCGGGTCGGTTCGGGTCGGGTCGGGTCGGTTCGGGTCGGGATACCTAACCAGTACCCACGCTGTAGGTGACGTGCTGCAGGCGGCAGCGTTTCCCGCTAGACATTCAATGTTTATCAGATACATGACAGAATATACTGTAATTACTGTCAGTAGTTTGAGGGCATCCTGTTCAAGTTACCTTTACAAAGATAATTACTGCACACAATGTACACAATCAGCTGTGCTAATGTTACACATTTGGTGTGCGACACTCAATCAGTCCTGTGTGTTATGAAAATAAACTTTGAAATTGTGTACCAGTGTGTCATCATAATAATTACTGTAATTAAACAAGAAATTGGCTCATTATGTTGTATACCGGTGTGTCATTATAATAATTGATGCAATTAAACAAGAATGTATGTATAATTTGATACAGAGGACAGAGCACTCCCCCATTCTCATCGACGGGGCTGCAATGGAGCAGGTTGAGAACTTCAAGTTCCTTCAAGTTCCACATCACCAACAAACTAACATGGTCCAAGCACACCAAGACAGTCGTGAAGTGGGCACGACAAAACCTATTCCCCCTCAGGAGACTGAAAAGATTTGGCATGGGTCCTCAGATCTTCAGAAGGTTCTACAGCTGCACCATTGAGAGCATCCCGACTGGGTGCATCACTGCCTGGTATGGCAACTGTTGTTATCATCTATGCACAGTCACTTTAATAACTATATCTACATGTACATATTACCTCAACTAACCGGTGCCACGGACATTGACTCTGTACCACTATCCCCCTGTATACAGTCTCTCTATTGTTATTTTTACTGCTGCTCTTTAATTACTTGTTACTTTTATTTCTTCTTCTTATCCATATTTTTTTAACTGCATTGTTGGTTAGGGGCTCGTAAGTAAGCATTTCACTGTAAGGTGAATTTTGATTAGATGTAGGATCTTAATTTGAGCCAGTTTGCTACAGCAGGAAAATAATCCTACAGCAACAAGACATGCAAATGATTATGCTAATTATAATTCATGGATCTTTTTGAAAGGGTTGATACAATTTTCGTAAAGAGGAAATTAAGTCAGAAATGTCAAAGTCGAAGTTACAAACTTCAGAAGCCTTGTTAAAAAGTTATCCTGCAACAGGATGATCAAATTAAGACCCTACACATGTGACGCTATACATTATATATAAATACATGTATACATCCGAAGATGACCGGCTCTCTGCAGAGAGTAATGGATCATATTAGAGAAGCAAGGTTTCTTAGTTACAAAACAACATGGATATCTCTCAAAGGTTGGCTCTTCAAAGTAGCCTAAATCTAAATCTTAAAGGGTGGGGGGGGGTGAGAGAGGGATTACTTATCCTATCCTAGGTATTCCTTAAAGAGGTGGGGTTTCAGGTGTCTCCGGAAGGTGGTGATTGACTCCGCTGTCCTGGCGTCGTGAGGGAGTTTGTTCCACCATTGGGGGGCCAGAGCAGCGAACAGTTTTGACTGGGCTGAGCGGGAGCTGTACTTCCTCAGTGGTAGGGAGGCGAGCAGGCCAGAGGTGGATGAACGCAGTGCCCTTGTTTGGGTGTAGGGCCTGATCAGAGCCTGGAGGTACTGAGGTGCCGTTCCCCTCACAGCTCCGTAGGCAAGCACCATGGTCTTGTAGTGGAATGCTTTTCCAACAGTGTTGAAGGAGTTTCCACATATGCTGAGCACTTGATGGCTGCTTTTCCTTCACTCTGCGGTCCAACTCATCCCAAACCATCTCAATCGGGTTGAGGTCGGGTGATTGTGGAGGCCAAGTCATCTGATGCAGTACTCCATCACTCTCCTTCTTGGTCAAATAGCCCTTACACAGCCTGGAGTTGTGTTGGTTCATTGTCTTGTTGAAAAAGAAATGACAGTCCCACTAAGCACAAACCAGACGGGATGGCGTATCGCTGCAGAATGCTGTTGTAGCCATGCTGGTTAAGTGTGCCTTGAATTCTAAATAAATAACAGAAAGTGTCACCAGCAAGTGTCACCAGCAAAGCACACAGAGCACACAGAGTGACACCATCACACAGAGTGTGTGACACAAAGTCACACAGAGTGACACCATCACACAGAGTCTTCTGAACAGTTGAGATGTGTCTGTTACTTGAACTCGGTGAATAATTTATTTAGGCTGCAATTTCTGAGGCTGGTAACTCTAACGAACTTATCCTCTGCGGCTGAGGTAACTCTGGGTTTTCCTTTCCTGTGGTGGTCCTCATGTGAGACAGTTTCATCATAGTGCTTGATGGTTTTTGCCACTGCATTTGAAGAAACTTTCAAAGTTCTTGACATTTTCCGTATTGACTGACCTTCATGTCTTAAAGTAATGATGGACTGTAGTGTCTCTTTGCTTATTTGAGCTGTTCTTGCCATAATATGGACTTGGTATTTTACCAAATCTTCTGTGTACCACCCCTACATTGTCAGAACACAACTGACTTGCTCAAACGCATAGAGAAGGAAAGAATGTCCACAAATGAACTTTTAACAAGGCACATCTGTTAATTAAAATGCATTCCAGGTGACTACCTCATGAAGCTGGTTGAGAGAATGCCAAGAGTGTGCAAAGCTGTCATCAAGGCAAAGGGTGGCTACTTCGAAGAATCTCAAATATAAAATATATTTAGATTTGTTTAACACTTTTTTAGTTACTACATGATTCCATATGTGTTATTTCATAGTTTTGATGTCTTCACTATTATTCTACAATGTAGAAAATAGTAAAAATAAAGAAAAAAAACTTGAATTAGTAGGTGTTGCCAAACTTTTGACTGGTCCTGTATAAATCCTTCCTGTTGATTTCCTGTTCCTTCAATGCATAATGTTTTAAACATTAGTCCCAAAAGCATGCAGTCGTGTAAGTGCGGGAAGAGACTCTGGAGAGTACATTATAGTGGGGGAGGAGACTCTGGAGAGTACATTATAGTGGGGGAGGAGACTCTGGAGAGTACATTATAGTGGGGGAGGAGACTCTGGAGAGTACATTATAGTGGGGGAGGAGACTCTGGAGAGTACATTATAGTGGGGGAGGAGACTCTGGAAAGGACATTATAGTGGGGGAGTATACTCTGGAGAGTACATTATAGTGGGGGAGGAGACTCTGGAGAGTACATTATAGTGGGGGAGGAGACTCTGGAGAGTACATTATAGTGGAGGAGGAGACTATGGAGAGTACATTATAGTGGGGGAGGAGACTCTGGAGAGTACATTATAGTGGGGGAGGAGACTCTGGAGAGTACATTATAGTGGGGGAGGAGACTCTGGAGAGTACATTATAGTGGGGGAGGAGACTCTGGAGAGTACATTATAGTGGGGGAGGAGACTCTGGAGAGTACATTTTAGCAGGCACAGAAATAATAGAAAAATCAACATGGTGTAAGAGGGCTCTCTGGTGCTTTGGGAAGGTTTGTGTTTTTCTGTAGTTCCTCAATAGCTACTCTCCTGTCTATTAATTTTTGTTAAAAACATACCTTTTCAAATGTGCTGTTTTCCTGCTCAACCTGGTGGAGATAGATTCGCAGTACCACAAGCCTCCTCTAGATGGCCTCTCAGAAATATCCAGTCCTTTCTTAGTTTCCATGGCTGACCAAGTTGGATGTGGTTGGTTGTTGTTACTGTGCCATGCGCTTCCTTCCCACTTTCTGTTATGGCCGTGGTCTCCTTGACAAAGGCCCCTAGGTCAGTTCTACAGTTCTACAGTTCTACAGTTCCAAATACCTCTTCAAACAAAGACAATCTCAGTCGTAGTAGGGAATCCAGTAGCATTATTTGACATAGATTAGGCTGTACTGTGGAGGAAAAGCAAAGCAAGATCATACTGTTATTTCAGCCAATGCATGGCTCTCTCTCTCTCTCTCTCTCTCTCTTTTTCTACCTCTTGTGAGGTATAGTGGTTAGAAAATGTCTGATTAGGACATGGGATGGTCATGAGGGCGGGAGGGATAGCCAGAATTGTATAGCAAATAGGAGTTGAGGAGTGACTCCTTTCAAGAGTGGATAGGTACACAGTGCACTGCCTACAACCCCCCTCTCCCACCCCCACTCTTCGTATCCCACTCTCCCACCCCCGCTCATACACCCCCCTCTCCCACCCCGCTCCTACACCCCCCTCTCCCACCCCCGCTCCTACATCCCCACTCTCCCACCCCCGCTCCTACACCCCCCCTCTCCCACCCCCGCTCCTACACCCCCCCCTCTCCCACCCCCGCTCCTACAACCCCCACTCTCCCACCCCCCTCTCCCACCCCCTCTCCCACCCCCACTCTTCCACCACCACTCTTCTACCACCACTCTTCGTATCCCTCTCTCCCACCCCCTCTCCCACCACCACTCTCCCACCCCACTCTTCGTATCCCCCTCTCCCACCCCCACTCTTCCACCACCACTCTTCGTATCCCCCTCTCCCACCCCCACTCTTCGTATCCCCTCTCCCACCCCCACTCTTCCACCACCACTCTTCGTATCCCCTCTCCCACCCCCGCTCCTACACCCCCCTCTCCCACCCCCACTCTTCCACCACAAATCTTCGTATCCCCCTCTCCCACCCCCCTCTCCCACCCCCACTCCTACAACCCCGCTCCTACAACCCCCTCTCCCACCCCCGCTCCTACACCCCCTCTCCCACCCCCACTCTTCCACCACCACTCTTCCACCACCACTCTTCGTATCCCACTCTCCCACCCCCACTCTTCCACCACCACTCTTCGTATCCCACTCTCCCACCCCCTCTCCCACCACCACTCTCCCACCCCCACTCTTCCACCACCACTCTTCGTATCCCACTCTCCCACCCCCCTCTCCCACCCCCACTCTTCCACCACCACTCTTCGTATCCCCCTCTCCCACCCCCTCTCCCACCCCCACTCCTACAACCCCGCTCCTACAACCCCCCTCTCCCACCCCCACTCTTCATATCCCCCTCTCCCACCCCCCTCTCCCACCCCCACTCTTCCACCCCCCGCTCCTACAACCCCCTCTCCCACCCCCTCTCCCACCCCCACTCTCCCACCCCCACTCTTCGTATCCCGTTCTTCGTATCCCCCTCTCCCACCCCCACTCTTCGTATCCCGTTCTTCGTATCCCCCTCTCCCACCCCCACTCTTCTACCACCACTCTTCGTATCCCCCTCTCCCACCCCCTCTCCCACCCCCACTCTTCGTATCCCGTTCTTCGTATCCCCCTCTCCCACCCCCACTCTTCGTATCCCGTTCTTCGTATCCCTCTCTCCCACCCCCACTCTCCCACCCCCACTCTTCGTATCCCGTTCTTCGTATCCCCTCTCCCACCCCCTCTCCCACCCCCCTCTCCCACCCCCACTCTTCTACCACCACTCTTCGTATCCCCTCTCCCACCCCCCTCTCCCACCCCCTCTCCCACCCCCACTCTTCTACCACCACTCTTCGTATCCCCCTCTCCCACCCCCACTCTTCTACCACCACTCTTCGTATCCCCCTCTCCCACCCCCCTCTCTCACCCCCACTCTTCGTATCCCGTTCTTCGTATCCCCCTCTCCCACCCCCACTCTTCTACCACCACTTTTCGTATCCCCCTCTCCCACCCCCACTCTTCTACCACCACTCTTCGTATCCCTCTCTCCCACCCCCACTCTTCTACCACCACTCTTCGTATCCCGCTCTTCATATCCCCCTCTCCCACCCCCACTCTTCTACCACCACTCTTCGTATCCCGCTCTTCGTATCCCCCTCTCCCACCCCCACTCTTCTACCACCACTCTTCGTATCCCCCTCTCCCACCCCCACTCTTCTACCACCACTCTTCGTATCCCCCTCTCCCACCCCCACTCTTCGTATCCCCCTCTTCCACCCCCACTCTTCCACCCCCACTCTCCCACCCCCACTCTTCCATCCCCACTCTCCCACCCCCACTCTTCCACCCCCACTCTTCCACCCCCACTCTCCCACCCCCACTCTTCCACCCCCACTCTCCCACCCCCACTCTTCCACCACCACCACTCTTCGTATCCCACTCTCCCACCCCCACTCTTCGTATCCCTCTCTCCCACCCCCACTCTTCCACCCCCACTCTCCCACCCCCACTCTTCCACCCCCACTCTCCCACCCCCACTCTCCCACCCCCACTCTTCCACCCCCACTCTCCCACCCCCACTCTTCCACCACCACTCTCCCACCCCCGCTCCTACAACCCCCACTCTCCCACCCCCTCTCCCACCCCCCTCTCCCACACCCCCTCTCCCACCCCACTCTTCCACCACCACTTTTCCACCACCACTCTTCTACCACCACTCTTCGTATCCCTCTCTCCCAACCCCCACTCTCCCACCCCCTCTCCCACCCCCCTCTCCCACCACCACTCTCCCACCCCCACTCTTCGTATCCCCCTCTCCCACCCCCAATCTTCCACCACCACCACTAATCGTATCCCACTCTCCCACCCCCACTCTTCGTATCCCTCTCTCCCACCCCCACTCTTCCACCCCCCACTCTCCCACCCCCACTCTTCCACCCCCACTCTCCCACCCCCACTCTTCCACCACCACCACTCTTCGTATCCCTCTCTCCCACCCCCACTCTTCCACCCCCACTCTCCCCACCCCCACTCTTCCACCACCACCACTCTTCGTATCCCACTCTCCCACCCCCACTCTTCGTATCCCTCTCTCCCACCCCCACTCTTCCACCCCCACTCTCCCACCCCCACTCTTCCACCACCCCCACTCTTCGTATCCCTCTCTCCCACCCCCACTCTTCCACCCCCACTCTCCCACCCCCACTCTTCCACCCCCACTCTCCCACCCCCACTCTCCCACCCCCACTCTTCCACCACCACTCTCCCACCCCCACTCTTCGTATCCCCCTCTCCCACCCCCACTCTTCCACCACCACCACTCTTCGTATCCCACTCTCCCACCCCCACTCTTCGTATCCCTCTCTCCCACCCCCACTCTTCGTATCCCCCTCTCCCACCCCCACTCTTCTACCACCACTCTTCGTATCCCCCTCTCCCACCCCCACTCTTCGTATCCCCCTCTTCCACCCCCACTCTTCCACCCCCCACTCTCCCACCCCCACTCTTCCATCCCCACTCTCCCACCCCCACTCTTCCACCCCCACTCTTCCACCCCCACTCTCCCACCCCCACTCTTCCACCCCCACTCTCCCACCCCCACTCTTCCACCACCACCACTCTTCGTATCCCTCTCTCCCACCCCCACTCTTCGTATCCCTCTCTCCCACCCCCACTCTTCCACCCCCACTCTCCCACCCCCACTCTTCCACCCCCACTCTCCCACCCCCACTCTCCCACCCCCACTCTTCCACCCCCACTCTCCCACCCCCACTCTTCCACCACCACTCTCCCACCCCCGCTCCTACAACCCCCACTCTCCCACCCCCCTCTCCCACCACCCCTCTCCCACACCCCCTCTCCCACCCCCACTCTTCCACCACCACTTTTCCACCACCACTCTTCTACCAACACTCTTCGTATCCCTCTCTCCCAACCCCCACTCTCCCACCCCCTCTCCCACCCCCTCTCCCACCACCACTCTCCCACCCCCACTCTTCGTATCCCCCTCTCCCACCCCCAATCTTCCACCACCACCACTAATCGTATCCCACTCTCCCACCCCCACTCTTCGTATCCCTCTCTCCCACCCCCACTCTTCCACCCCCACTCTCCCACCCCCACTCTTCCACCCCCACTCTCCCACCCCCACTCTTCCACCACCACCACTCTTCGTATCCCTCTCTCCACCCCCACTCTTCCACCCCCACTCTCCCAACCCCCACTCTTCCACCACCACCACTCTTCGTATCCCACTCTCCCACCCCCACTCTTCGTATCCCTCTCTCCCACCCCCACTCTTCCACCCCCACTCTCCCACCCCCACTCTTCCACCACCCCCACTCTTCGTATCCCTCTCTCCCACCCCCACTCTTCCACCCCCACTCTCCCACCCCCCACTCTTCCACCACCACCACTCTTCGTATCCCACTCTCCCCACCCCCACTCTTCCACTCCCACTCTCCCACCCCCACTCTCCCACCCCCACTCTTCCACCCCCACTCTCCCACCCCCACTCTTCCACCCCCCTCTCCCACCCCCACTCTTCCACCCCCACTCTCCCACCCCCACTCTTCCACCCCCACTCTTCCACCCCCACTCTCCCACCCCCACTCTTCCACCCCCTCTCCCACCCCCTCTCCCACCCCCCTCTCCCACCCCCACTCTCCCACCCCCTCTCCCACCCCCACTCTTCCACCACCACTTTTCCACCACCACTCTTCCACCCCCACTCTTCGTATCCCTCTCTCCCACCCCCTCTCCCACCCCCCTCTCCCACCACCACTCTTCTACCACCACTCTTCGTATCCCTCTCTCCCACCCCCCTCTCCCACCACCACTCTCCCACCCCCACTCTTCGTATCCCCCTCTCCCACCCCCACTCTTCCACCACCACTCTTCGTATCCCCCTCTCCCACCCCCACTCTTCGTATCCCCCTCTCCCACCCCC
>NC_060194.1:42062426-42147426 GCF_021184085.1 Oncorhynchus gorbuscha | reverse complement strand
ATAAACCACAATCTGTTCATCAGGAATGGTGCCATACAGGCTCTTTTGCAATGGCAATTACCCGGTACTCTTGTATTACCACTTGGTAAATAACACGTCTAGTGGTCGTGACCTGTGTAGTGGATGTAGGTAATTGATCCCAACCAATATATTTACTGAAACCCTCTTGAGAACCATTTTTAGGGCCTTCCTCTGACACCGCCTGGTGTAGGGTCCTGGATGGTAGGCAGTTTAGCCCCGGCGATATACTGGGCCGTACGCACTACCCTTTGTATTGCTTTGCGGTTGGAGGCAGAGCAGTTGCCGTACCAGGAAGTGATGCAACCGGTCAGGATGCTCTCGATGGTGCAGCTGTAGATCCTTTTGAGGATCTGAGGATCCATGCCAAATCTTTTCAGTCTCCCGAGGGGGAATAGGTTTTGTCGTGCCCTCTTCACGAATGTTTTGGTGTGTTTGGACCATTATAGTATGTTGGTGATGTGGACACCAAGGAACTTGAAGCTCTCAACCTGTTCCACTACAGCCCGTCGATGAGAATGGGGGTGTGCTCGGTCCTCCTTTTCCTGTAGTCCACAATCATCTCTGTAGTCTTGGTTACATTGAGGGAGAGGTTGTTATTCTGGCACCACCCGGCCAGGTCTCTGACCTCCTACCTATAGGCTGTCTCTTCATTGTCGGTGATCAGGCCTACCACTGTTGTGTCGTCTGCAAACTTAATGATGGTGTTGGAGTCATGCCTGGCCACACAGTCGTGGGTGAACAGGGAGTACAGGAGGGGACTGCGCACGCACCCCTGAGGGGCTCCATTGTTGAGGATCAGCTTGGCAGATGTGTTGCCATCTACCCTCACCACCTGGGGCGGCCCGACAGAAAGTCCAGGATCCAGATGCAGATGGAGGTGTTTAGTTCCAGGGTCCTTAGCTTAGTGATGAGCTTTGAGGGCACTATGGTGTTGAAATATTCACATTAGTAGCGAAATAGTTGAAGTCAACCAATCAACCTTAACTTGACATATGAGAAAGCAACATTTAAACACCTTCATTGTTTTAGGTAACAATATGTTTTTGGGATGCTCCAGATGTTTCTCAGGTAAATGGGGCGGCAGGGTAGCCTAGTGGTTAGAGTCTAACCTTCCGAACAGGCCATTACTAATCCAACGGTCTAACCGTTAGACCGTTGGATTAGTAACTGCCTGTTCGGAAGGTTGCAAGTTCAAACCCCCGAGCTGACATGGTACAAATCTGTCGTTCTGCCCCTGAACAGGCAGTTAAATAAAGGTAAAAAATAAATAAATACCCAACCTGCTGTATACTTACTGTATCTATCTACCTTAACTAACGCTCTGCTCTGTGTTTCCGTAGGAGGTGAAATATTTCCAGTTTCCTGGAGAGCTCCTGATGAGGATGTTAAAGATGCTCATTCTTCCCCTCGTCGTCTCCAGGTAGGAACAGAGGGCATGCTGGGTAGTTCACACAGGACCCCCCCCCCCCCCCCCGCAACCACAACACACGCACGGACACAGACATACGCAATTCTGTCCACTTGTACAGTACAAACGCTTCTCCTTGGCCTACTGTCCTTAGTCAAAGCAGAGAGTCCTCTGGAAAGCTGTGATGCTTATTATACTAGTTCTCCCCTTCAAACACAGTGTGCTCTGATGTGGGGGTTATGTGTGGAGAGTAGTATTCGTGGAAATTAAAAAGTATTTATTTCTGTAGTGCTGAGGAAAAGAACATAATATAATATTCTGGTGTGTGTGTGTGTGTGTGTGTGTGTGTGTGTGTGTGTGTGTGTGTGTGTGTGTGTGTGTGTGTGTGTGTGTGTGTGTGTGTGTGTGTGTGTGTGTGTGTGTGTGTGTGTGTGTGTGTGTGTGTGTGTGTGTGTGTGTGTGTGTGTGTGTGTGCGCGCGTGTGTTTTCATCTACCTTCGTGTTCTCTCCCTCAGACTTGGGAACTAGCTGCAGTATGTCCTCAAAAACATTTTCTTTTGTATTTAGAAGTTTCCGCTTTCAGGTCACGTGGTTGTGCTGCTGTTGACGAATGGTGAGGGTCCACGGTTCGTACGTCATATATGGCTGTGGAGAAATATGTGTGATGTGAACGTTGCTATATACCTTGTGAAGTTATAATGCATTCAGTCCAGTGGGAATCTATATGGCTTTTGTCCCATATAGCACTGTGGAAGCCCTGTGTGGAAGCCCTGTGTGGAAGCCCTGTGTGGCAGCCCTGTGTGGAAGCCCTGTGTGGAAGCCCTGTGTGGCAGCCCTGTGTGGCGGCCCTGTGTGGCAGCCCTGTGTGGCAGCCCCGTGTGGAAGCCCTGTGTGGAAGCCCTATGTGGCAGCCCTGTGTGGCAGCCCTGTGTGGAAGCCCTGTGTGGAAGCCCTGTGTGGCAGCCCTGTGTGGAAGCCCTGTGTGGAAGCCCTGTGTGGCAGCCCTGTGTGGCAGCCCTGTGTGGAAGCCCTGTGTGGAAGCCCTGTGTGGCAGCCCTGTGTGGAAGCCCTGTGTGGCAGCCCTGTGTGGAAGCCCTGTGTGGAAGCCCTGTGTGGCAGCCCTGTGTGGCAGCCCTTTGTGGCAGCCCTGTGTGGCAGCCCTGTGTGGCAGCCCTGTGTGGCAGCCCTGTGTGGCAGCCCTGTGTGGCAGCCCTGTGTGGAAGCCCTGCCATGTACAATATGGTAGAACACAAACACACATAATGTGGTGTTCCTGCCACTGGGACAAAACATTATTATTAAACAGGCTTTTCACACAACCAACCGTGTCACAGGTTGAGGACCCTGTAGATCAAATGAGTTGCTGTGGTGAAGCACAACATGTCATAGCCTAAGGCTGTCCTCACTACCCTGGTCTCTTGGTGCTGCTGTATTGCCTAACTCAATGGTTATTAAACCTCTCCTCGGAGACCCTCAGACGTTTCACAATAGCCCTGAACTAGCTCACCTGATTCACCCGATTCACCTGATTCACCTGATTCACCTGATTCACCTGATTCACCTGATTCACCCGATTCACCTGATTCACCTGATTCACCTGATTCACCTGATTCACCTGATTGACCTTATTCACCTGATTCACCTGATTCACCTGATTCACCTGATTCACCCGATTCACCTGATTCACCTTATTCACCCGATTCACCCGATTCACCTGATTCACCTTATTCACCCGATTCACCTGATTCACCTGATTCACCTGATTCACCTGATTCACCTGATTCAAGGGCTTGATGGTTTAGTTAAAAAGTGAAATCAGGTTCGCTGGGGTTCCCCAAGGAGAGGTTTGAAACGCCCTGGACTAATTAACTCCTGTGAGTTGCCTTTCTTCATTGTTGCATTGTTGTGGTTTATATATATATAAAAATAATAATCTGACTAAGAAATTAATATCTATTGGTGTTTATGCAAGGCTTTTATGCTCGGGAAAGGTAAAGATGCAGACCTGGGACAAGCAATTATTATATAAATGCTACATGGAAATTATTTTCATCTGCATTCTACTCACAGAGGAGAGACTGGGAATTATACTTCTGTTGCAGAGCTGTGCTGTAAATCTTTGTTCCTTTTATGGGGTTTAATAATGGTGAACTGGCTAGTTTTTCTCCACCTCTGCTCTATTTTGGACCCAAATCTTCCGTGCCCTCTGTGAGTCGACTACACGAGGAGAGTGATCTCGACCGGAGAACGTCCTCCGTGCCCTCTGTGAGTCGACTACACGAGGAGAGTGATCTCGACCGGAGCACGTCCTCCGTGCCATCTGTGAGTCGACTACACGAGGAGAGTGATGTCGACCGGAGAACGTCCTCCGTGCCCTCTGTGAGTCGACTGCACGAGGAGAGTGATGTCGACCGGAGAACGTCCTCCGTGCCCTCTGTGAGTCGACTGCACGAGGAGAGGGATGTCGACCGGAGCACGTCCTCCGTGCCCTCTGTGAGTCGACTGCACGAGGAGAGTGACGTCGACCGGAGAACGTCCTCCGTGCCCTCTGTGAGTCGACTGCACGAGGAGAGTGATGTCGACCGGAGAACGTCCTCCTTGCCCTCTGTGAGTCGACTACACGAGGAGAGTGATGTCGACCGGAGAACGTCCTCCTTGCCCTCTGTGAGTCGACTGCACGAGGAGAGTGATGTCGACCGGAGAACGTCCTCCTTGCCCTCTGTGAGTCGACTACACGAGGAGAGTGATGTCGACCGGAGAACGTCCTCTTTGCCCTCTGTGAGTCGACTACACGAGGAGAGTGATGTCGACCGGAGAACGTCCTCCTTGCCCTCTGTGAGTCGACTGCACGAGGAGAGTGATGTCGACCGGAGAACGTCCTCCTTGCCCTCTGTGAGTCGACTACACGAGGAGAGTGATGTCGACCGGAGAACGTCCTCCTTGCCCTCTGTGAGTCGACTACACGAGGAGAGTGATGTTGACCGGAGAACGTCCTCCTTGCCCTCTGTGAGTCGACTACACGAGGAGAGTGATGTCGACCGGAGAAAAAGGAAGTAACAATCGTGCAATCGGACTGATTACATAATCAAGGACCTCAGACACCCTAGCCACTGCCTGTTCACCCCACTACCATCTAGAATGCAAAGACAGTACAGGTGCATTAGACTGTTAAACAGTCACCACTAACTAGCCTTAGTCACTGTTCTGGCCACGTCTGCGTTGTCTTGGCTGTGTGGTTAGGGTCGTTGTCCTGTTGGAACGTGAACCTTCTAAGGTCCTGAGCGCTCTGGAGGAGGTTTTCATCAAGGATCTCTCTGTACTTTGCTCCATTCAGCTTTCCCTCAATCCTGACTAGTCTCCCAGTCCCTGCCGCTGAAACACTACCCCACAGCATGATGCTGCCACCACCATGCTTCACTGTAGGGCTGGTAACAGGTTCCCTTCAAACGTGACGCTTGGCATTCAGGCCAAAGAGTTCAATCTTGGTTTCATCAGACCAGAGAATCTTGTTTCTCATGGTCTGAGAGTCCTTTAGGCGCCTTTTGTAAAAATCCAAGTGGGCTGTCATGTGCCTTTTACCGAGGTGTGGCTTCCGTCTGGCCACTCTACCATAATGGCCTGATTGGTGGAGTGCTGCAGAAATGGTTGTCCTTCTGGAAGGTTCTCCCATCTCCACAGAGGAACTCTGTCAGAGTGACAAACTGTTTTTGGTCAGCTCCCTGACCAATAACATTCTCCCCTGATTGCTCAGGTGGCCATGGCTCTTCCTATGTAACTAATGCTGTACACACCTTTTCTATTCATATACTGTCCATACTGTCTTTACACACCAGCATATGTATATACAGTATATATATTTATTTATATTCTGGTCATTGATATTGCTCGTTCTGATATTTCATAATTTCTTCATTTTTCTGGGTTACATGTTGTTATTATATTTATTATTGCTAGGTATTACTGTACTGTTAGAGCTAGAAACACAAGCATTTCGCTACACCTGCAAATTGGGGAACGCAACCAATAAACTCTCATTTGATTTGACATGCAGGACACTTTGCAGAATAAGCTACTATAACAGTCCCTGCTACGGCAAAGACTGGATGAGAAATTTATCCTTTCGTTCTTTCTTTCTTTCTTTCTCTTTCTCTCTCTCTCTCTCTCTCTCTCTCTCTCTCTCTCTCTCTCTCTCTCTCTCTCTCTCTCTCTCTCTCTCTCTCTCTCTCTCCCCCCTTTCTGTCTCCCCCCTCTCCATCCCTCCCTCCTCCTCCCCTCTGAGCAGAAGGGCCAGGGTCCCTCAATGTTCTAGTCCTCCATTCACACACAGGAGGAGGGTTACGGTAAATGAGTGAAGAGGTGTGGAGTCAGGCGCAGAGAGCAAAAGATGTGGGAAAAACAACACGCTTTAATGTCCCGGAAACATAACATGAACAAAAGTGGAAACACAAATGAACAGAAATATAAACGGACAGCGTGAAACCCAAATGCCAACAAAAATACACTCAAACAACAAAACAGACGAACAAGCCCGCACGAAACAGAAGCGGGCTGAACAGACTATATATAACCCTACCCTAACAACCGAACAAGAAACAGGTGCTACCAATTAGACAGAACTAAAGGAACACAGAACAACGGATCGCCGATAGCTAGTAGACCGGCGACGACGACCGCCGAGCGCCACCCGAACAAGAAGGGGAGTCACCTTCGGTAATATTCGTGACAGTACCCCCCCCTGACGCTGGCCTCGGGGACGACCCTGGGGCCGAGGCGCTGGGCGATCCGGACGGAGGCGATGGAATTCACTCAACATAGATGGGTCTAGAATATCCCTCACCGGAACCCAGCACCTCTCCTCCGGACCGTACCCCTCCCAGTCAGCGAGGTACTGCAAGCCCCTCACCCGGCGTCTCGAGTCCAGAATAGCTCGTATCTTGTACGCCGGGGACCCCTCGATGTCCAGAGGGGGTGGAGGAACCTCCGGAACCTCACCTTCCTGCATGGGACCAGCTACCACCGGCCTGAGAAGAGACACATGAAACGAGGGGTTAATACGATAATACGACGGAAGTAATAATCGATAACAAACCTCGTTTATTCTCCTCAGGACTTTAAATGGCCCTATACACTGCGGACCCAGCTTCCGGCAGGGCAAGCGGAGGGGCAGGTTTTGGGTCGAGAGCCAGACCCTGTCCCCAGGTGCAAACACGGGGGCCTCACTGCGGTGACGGTCAGCGCTCTTCTTCTGCCTTATACTCGCTTGGCGTAATGACTCTTGGACCGCCCTCCAGGTCTCCTTAGAGCGCTGTACCCACTCCTCCACCGCAGGAGCCTCAGTCTGGCTCTGATGCCACGGTGCCAGGACTGGCTGGTACCCCAACACGCACTCAAATGGTGACATGTTGGTAGAAGAGTGGCTTAGTGAGTTCTGGGCTATTTCTGCCCAGGGAATATATCTCGCCCACTCCCCTGGCCGGTCCTGGCAATACGACCGCAGAAACCTACCCACCTCCTGGTTAACTCTCTCCACCTGCCCATTACTCTCCGGGTGATACCCTGAGGTCAGGCTGACCGAGACCCCCAGACGTTCCATAAATGCCCTCCAAAAACGGGAGATAAATTGGGGGCCCCGATCAGAAACTATATCCTCAGGCACCCCGTAGTGCCGGAAGACATGGGTGAAAAGAGCTTCCGCAGTCTGTAGGGCCGTAGGGAGACCGGGCAATGGGATAAGACGGCAGGACTTAGAGAACCGATCCACAACGACCAGGATTGTTGTGTTACCCTGAGAGGGGGGGAGGTCAGTAAGAAAATCCACCGATAGATGGGTCCACGGCCGTTGTGGAACAGGAAGAGGTTGTAATTTACCTCTTGGCAGGTGTCTAGGAGCCTTACTCTGGGCGCACACCGAACAGGAGGAAACATAGAATCGCACATCCCTCCTCAAAGTGGGCCACCAGTACTTCCTCTCAAGACTTCTCACTGTCCTAAAAATACCTGGGTGACCCGACGAGGGTAGACAATGAGCCCATCGAATCAATTGATCACGGACAGCCAGCGGCACGTACCTACGACCCTCCGGACACTGTGGAGGCGCAGGTTCCTCCCTTAGCGCCCGCTCGATGTCCGCGTCCACATCCCATACTACTGGTGTCACCAGCTTAGCTGCCGGAATGATGGGAGTAGGATCGATGGACCTGTCCTCAGTGTCATAGAGTCTTGACAGCGCGTCGGCCTTAGTGTTGAGGGAACCTGGTCTATACGAGATAGTGAAACGAAATCTAGTGAAAAACATGGCCCACCTTGCCTGACGAGGATTCAGTCTCCTAGCTGATCGGATATACTCCAGGTTACGATGGTCAGTCCAGATAAGGAAAGGGTGCTTAGCCAGTGTCTCCACACCTTCAGGGTCTTAACCATAGCCAACAACTCCCTATCCCCCACATCATAATTCCGCTCCGCTGGCCCGAGTTTCTTCGAAAAAAAGGCACAGGGGCGGAGCTTCGGTGGCACACCCGAACGCTGTGAGAGCACCGCTCCAACCCCAGCCTCGGATGCGTCCACCTCTACTATAAACGCCAAAGAAGGGTCCGGATGTGCCAACACCGGCGCCTCAGTAAACATCGCCTTCAACTTATGAAAAGCTCTGTTCGCCTCTGCTGACCACTGCAAACGCACCGCCCCCCCCTTCAGCAGTGAGGTAATAGGGGCAGCTACCTGACCAAAACCTCCGGCGCCACCCGAACAAGAAGGGGAGTCACCTTCGGTAATATTCGTGACAAGGAGTTCACTTTAGTCCATGCATATTTTCCTGCCAAGGAGGCTCTATCCAGGCACGTGAGGGATTCCTTCAAAAACAAATCAGTCAAGGAAGTGCATTTATCTTTATTTATTTTCACAGACCATGACGCTGACCTGACCCTGGCCTGTTGTGTTGGAGGGATGTCTAGGGGGAAGCAGGCAGTGTGCATCCTAATGGGTTTAAATGGAGTGGAGGAAGAAGGAATCAGACATGCAGTTTATCTACTAGTCAGTCCCTGACTGCAACTCGATGGTGTCAATAAGACATAATGAGGACATACATAGAGAGACAGAGAGAGACGGAGAGAGACAGTGAGAGACGTAGAAATACAGAGAGCTGTACACCTATTTGTTTCTGTACGTGGGTCAGCCCTTGTCGTCCTGATGTGCCGTCCTTCGGGAAGTCACCACATCGCCTGACCCCACGCAGAGGGATCAGAATGTCAGAGGGAGAGAGAGAGAGAGAGAGCCAGGGCCCAATGCCAGCTGTTTGTGCACACACACACACACACACACACACACACACACACACACACACACACACACACACACACACACACACACACACACACAGACACACACACACACACACACACACACACACACACACACACACACACACACACACTAATCAGAGACACACACACACACACACACACACACACACACACACACACACACACACACACACACACACACACACACACACACACACACACACACACACACACACACACACACACACACACACACACACACACACACACTAATCAGAGAGCTGGACAGCTTTGCTTTACTCTCTCTCTCTCTCTCTCTCTCTCTCTCTCTCTCTCTCTCTCTCTCTCTCTCTCTCTCTCTCTCTCTCTCTCTCTCTCTCTCTCTCCTCCCCCTCTGCTATGATGGACATTTGATATTTGTTCATTGAGATACAGACAGGCAGACAGGCTGGTAGTGAGGCCAGTGTTCATTGAGATGCAGGCGGACAGACAGGCTGGTTGTGAGGCCAGTGTTCATTGAGATACAGGCAGGCAGACAGGCTGGTAGTGAGGCCAGTGTTCATTGAGATACAGGCAGGCAGACAGGCTGGTAGTGAGGCCAGTGTTCATTGAGATACAGGCAGACAGACAGGCTGGTTGTGAGGCCAGTGTTCATTGAGATACAGGCAGGCAGACAGGCTGGTAGTGAGGCCAGTGTTCATTGAGATACAGGCAGGCAGACAGGCTGGTAGTGAGGCCAGTGTTCATTGAGATACAGGCAGACAGACAGGCTGGTTGTGAGGCCAGTGTTCATTGAGATACAGGCAGGCAGACAGGCTGGTAGTGAGGCCAGTGTTCATTGAGATACAGGCAGGCAGACAGGCTGGTTGTGAGGCCAGTGTTCATTGAGATACAGGCAGGCAGACAGGCTGGTTGTGAGGCCAGTGTTCATTGAGATACAGGCAGGCAGACAGGCTGGTTGTGAGGCCAGTGTTCATTGAGATACAGGCAGGCAGACAGGCTGGTAGTGAGGCCAGTGTTCATTGAGATACAGGCGGGCAGACAGGCTGGTTGTGAGGCCAGTGTTCGTTTCACCAGAGATTATTGGGTGGAGCAGCGTCCAAGCTGTACAAACACAGAGCCGAAGCCTGTCTTCTGCCCTCTGTCCCCATTTACTGGCGCCATCTGCACAGCAACCAAACTGGAAACCAGATTATCTCATGAGCTAGAGAGACGTGCAGCACAATTAAAGGAATAGGCAGCTTCCTTATCCTCTATTCGGTTTCATATATTTACCTTTTTTGGGTGGATTTTGAATCCATGAGTTATGGAATTTAGTCTGAAGGAATGAGTGAGGAAGGGATGGAAGGAGGGAGGAGGGAGAAAGGAGGGAGGAAGGGATGGAAGGAGGGAGGAGGGAGGAATGAGTGAGGAAGGGATGGAAGGAGGGAGGAGGGAGGAAGGAGGGAAGGAGGGAGGAGGGAGGAATGAGTGAGGAAGGGATGGAAGGAGGGAGGAGGGAGAAAGGGATGGAAGGGATGGAAGGAGGGAGGGAGGGAGGAAGGGATGGAAGGAGGGAGGAGGGAGGAATGAGTGAGGAAGGGATGGAAGGAGGGAGGAGGGAGAAAGGAGGGAGGAAGAGTTGGGATTGGACTAGAGAAAACAATCTATGTTTGAGGTCATTGTGTTATAAAATGCTAAATTGTAGCATTGTGCTGAACAGCAGGCTAAAAAACACAATGGTAGTGTATCGATACTGTTATTATTTTGGATGTCTAACCTCCCTCAACCTCCTCCGTTCAGTGTATTGATATAGAACCCTTGAATGGCATAGAAATGTAATCTATAGACTGGACATCCAATTCATCCTAGTCATTCTATTTCTATGTTATGTATCCTGTCTTTACAGAGGTGTGTTGCCTGGCCCTACTGAAATCCTGAGGTCATACTCTTGTTCATTATGTTACAGGTCAAGGGGTCGGGAACAGTGTTAATGTAATTGCCAGAATTCACATGATCTCACACTCCCCCTGGCAACTGAGCCAATCACTCTGACTTACTACATACAGTAAGTAACACAGTCTACTGAGTCATGTGCATGGTTTTCTCATCCACAGGGCTGACCCATAGGATTACTTTGCAGTACACTTGGGAATGGACTTATAAGCAAGGCTTATTAGGAAACGCTATCTGGGGAGAGCTTTGATTAGTTGTGTGTGGATCCCCATAAGCATATGGATGAAGACTGTCAAACTCCATACAGCAGAACTCCTGGAGGAGTGTACCTCTGTAACATGTATCCACAGGGGTAAACAAGCCAACACCATCATGCTGAAACAGTAGTAGTAGTGGTAGTAGTAGTAGTAGTAGTAGTGGTAGTAGTAGTAGTAGTAGTAGTAGTAGTGGTAGTAGTGATAGTAGTAATAGTAGCAGTAGCAGTGGTAGTAGTAGTAGTAGTAGTAGTAGTAGTAGTGGTGGTAGTAGTAGTAGTAGTAGTAGTAGTAGTAGTAGTAGTAGTAGTAGTAGTAGTAGTGGTAGTAGTAGTAGTAGTGGTAGTAGTAGTAGTAGTAGTAGTGGTAGTAGTAGTAGTAGTAGTAGTAGTAGTAGTAGTAGTAGTAGTGGTAGTAGCAGTAGCAGTAGTAGTAGTAGTAGTAGTAGTAGTAGTAGTAGTAGTAGTAGTGGTAGCAGCAGTAGTAGTAGTAGTAGTAGTAGTGGTAGTAGTAGTAGTAGTAGTGGTAGTAGTAGTAGTAGTAGTAGCAGTAGTAGCAGTAGTAGTAGCAGCAGTAGTAGTAGTAGTAGTAGTAGTAGTGGTAGTAGTGGTAGTAGTAGTAGTAGTAGTAGCAGTAGTAGCAGTAGTAGTAGTAGTAGTAGTAGTGGTAGTAGTAGTAGTAGTAGTAGTAGTAGTAGTAGTGGTAGTAGTAGTAGTAGTAGTAGTAGTAGTGGTACTAGTGGTAGTAGCGGTATTAGCGGTAGTAGTGGTAGTAGTAGTAGTAGTGGTAGTAGTGGTAGTAGTAGTAGTAGTAGTAGTAGTAGTAGTAGTGGTAGTAGTGGTAGTAGCGGTAGTAGTGGTAGTAGTAGTAGTAGTAGTAGTAGTAGTAGTAGTAGTAGTGGTAGTAGTAGTAGTAGTAGTAGTAGTAGTAGTGGTGGTAGTAGTAGTAGTAGTAGTAGTGGAGTAGTAGTAGTAGTAGTAGTAGTAGTAGTAGTAGTAGTGGTAGCAGTAGTAGTAGTAGTAGTAGTAGTGGTAGTAGTAGTAGTAGTAGTAGTAGTAGTAGCAGTAGTAGGTAGTAGTAGTAGTGGTAGCAGTAGTAGTAGTAGTAGTAGCAGTAGTAGTAGTAGTAGTAGTAGTAGTAGTAGTAGTAGTAGTAGTGGTAGTAGTAGTAGTAGTAGTAGTAGTAGTAGTAGTAGTAGTAGTAGTAGTAGTAGTAGTAGTAGTAGTAGTAGTAGTAGTAGTAGTAGTAGTAGTAGTAGCAGTAGTAGTAGTAGTAGTAGTAGTAGCAGTAGTAGTAGTAGCAGTAGTAGTAGTATCACGTTTTAGGTGTGACCCAGGTAGAGACAGTGTTGAAGAAACAAACATTTATTCCTTTTTAAACAGGGGCAGGCAAATGACAGGTCAAAGGCAGGCAGGGGTCAATAATCCAAAGAGGATGCAAAAGGTCAAGAACGGCAGGAGCTGAATGCCCAGTGATCAGGGTCAGGGCAGGCGCGGGTTCAATAATCATGTAAGGAGGGGTAAGGTCACTACCGGGAAGGACAAGAAAACAGGAGCAAGAAACAGGCAGGAGAACGGGAACAATCACAGATAGCTTTCACAAACAAAACAAATATCAACAGACAAACAGAGAACACAGGTATAAATACACAGGGGATAATGGGGAAGATAGTGAGTAGTAGTAGTAGTAGTAGTAGTAGCTGTTGTTGTCATTGTTAAACAGTATATTTCCATACTAATCAGTATGAATTGCATGTTTTCTATATCGCTTTGGTTCTGATCATGGTAGCGATTTGTGATTGATTGGCCAATTCAATCAATCCTTACACATCAGTTTAACACCTGATGTTCGTAGCTTTCAATATAGTTGGAAATGACCCTAGTATCATACAATGTAATATACTATAAATGTTTGTGGTACCGTCATGTCTGTCTGTTTTGGGAGCTGAATACCCAGTGATCCGACAGTAAGGAATTTTCAGAGTGATTTATTTTCCAACTGATTCAACCCGTCTGTCTGTCTCTCTGCCTGTCTGTCTGTCTCTCTGCCTGTCTGTCTGTCTCTCTGCCTGTCTGTCTGTCTCTCTGCCTGTCTGTCAGTCTGTCGGCATGTCTGTCAGTGTCACGCCTTGGTCATTGTATTTTGTGTTTTTGTTATATGTTTGGGTAGGCCAGGGTGTGACATGGGTTTATATGTTGTTTTTCGTATTGGGGTTTGTAGTATTTGGGATAGCGGCTGATTAGGGGTGTTGTATAGGCTTGGCTGCCTGAGGCGATTCTCAATCAGAGTCAGGTGATTCTCGTTGTCTCTGATTGGGAACCGTATTTAGGTAGCCTCAGTTTGCCTTTGTATTTTGTGGGTGATTGTTCCTGTCTCTGTGTAGTGTTCACCAGATGTAATAGGTTTCTCGTTCCGTTTGTTGTTTTTGTATATGTAATAGTTATTTCATGTTACGCTCTTCTTTCATTAAAGTCATGAGTAACTACCACGCTGCATTTCGGTCCGGCTCTCTTTCCACAAACGAAGAACGCTGTTACAGTCTGTCTGTCTGTCTCTCTGTCTGTCTCTCTGTCTGTCTGTCTGTCTGTCAGTCTGTCTGTCTCTCTGTCTGTCTCTCTGTCTGTCTGTCAGTCTGAAGTATAAACCACTATGGAATATAATCCCAGATTTTTGTTGGTTCAGCAGAGCAAGCCAAACATTTTGATTGAATTCTGATGAAATATGAGTTTTTAGAGAGAATGTGTTTGTGTTTGTTGTGGTTTCTTAATCCTCTCCTGGACAGAATAGTGCTTTAGGAACAGCTTGTTAGAAGAAGCTACCGCTGGCTGGGCAGCAAAGTGCTACCAGGGTTATTCGTTTGGGATTTCAGCCACTGAAAATACTGTAGAATATTGTCTATATTTTTCTCGTTTGTCCATAATAGTAGTTTTACCTCGTGACTATGATGATCTGATCTGTGGCTGTAATTTTTAATAGCACTATTGGGGGCATTGGTAATTGGTAAAAGTAAATCGTTGTGTTGCCATCTACTGTATGTAACCTAGCCGTTTTCTTGTACTGCAATTCCACTGGAGATAGTCTTCATGTGTATTTATTATTATGTATTAATATTGATGAATACAGTAATGTTAGCCTCTGTTACGTGTGTGGTTATTGATGTAAATAATTACAGTAATGTTAGTCTCTGTTACGTGTGTGGTTATTCATATAAATAATTACAGTAATGTTAGCCTCTGTTACGTGTGTGGTTATTGATGTAAATAATTACAGTAATGTTAGTCTCTGTTACGTGTGTGGTTATTGATATAAATAATTACAGTAATGTTAGCCTCTGTTACGTGTGTGGTTATTGATGTAAATAATTACAGTCATGTTAGCCTCTGTTACGTGTGTGGTTATTCATATAAATAATTACAGTAATGTTAGCCTCTGTTACGTGTGTGGTTATTGATATAAATAATTACAGTAATGTTAGCTTCTGTTACGTGTGTGGTTATTGATATAAATAATTACAGGAATGTTATCCTCTGTTACGTGTGTGGTTATTGATATAAATAATTACAGTAATGTTAGCCTCTGTTACGTGTGTGGTAATTGCTATAAATAATTACAGTAATGTTAGCTTCTGTTACGTGTGTGGTTATTGATATAAATAATTACAGTAATGTTAGCCTCTGTTATGTGTGTGCGGTTATTGATGTAAATAATTACAGTAATGTTAGCCTCTGTTATGTGTGTGGTTATTGATATTGATGAATACAGTTAACTGAAGGAGCACTCAGTCTGCTCCACTTTCCTTTCCAGGAGGAGGAAGGGTGGATTAGTGTAATTCTACTGTCCAGCGAAATGAAGGTAGAGTACAGGACAGTACTAGACAGGACACTAAGCCCTGGCAAATAGATAGCTAGATACTCAGTTACAGGACTTGGCCGGCTGGCTGGCTACACAGGTTATACACAGACAAAAAGACTAACCTCCCTAAAACCACACACACGGACTCACACACTATCAAGACACAGATGCAGACATGCATGAATGTAAGCACTCGCACACGCACACACACACACACTGTGAGAGATATAACTACACAGGCATGCGTGAGGGTCAAGAGACATTTGTCCTCCCCATGATGGTTGTCCAGAGTTTGTTGGTCATAGGAAGTAGTCTGTATATAATCCCTGAAACAATTCCCCAGCATAAGGCTTTCCAGCAGTTCCAACCTCAACATGATTTAATCTGCTAGATAACACCACTTCCCTGCTCTGCTCTGCTCTGCTCTGTTCTGTTCTGCTCTACTCTGCTCTGCTCTGTTCTGTTCTACTCTGCTCTGCTCTGTTCTACTCTGCTCTGCTCTGCTCTGTTCTGTTCTGCTCTGCTCTGCTCTGCTCTGTTCTACTCTGCTCTGCTCTGTTCTGTTCTATTCTGTTCTACTCTGCTCTGCTCTGCTCTGTTCTGTTCTACTCTGTTCTGTTCTGTTCTACTCTGCTCTGCTCTGTTCTGTTCTATTCTACTCTGTTCTGCTCTGCTCTGTTCTGTTCTACTCTGTTCTGCTCTGCTCTGTTCTGTTCTACTCTGCTCTGCTCTGCTCTGTTCTGTTCTACTCTGCTCTGCTCTGTTCTGTTCTACTCTGCTCTGTTCTGTTCTGTTCTATTCTACTCTGTTCTACTCTGCTCTGCTCTGCTCTGCTCTGCTCTGTTCTGTTCTACTCTGTTCTGTTCTGTTCTACTCTGCTCTGCTCTGTTCTGTTCTATTCTACTCTGATCTGCTCTGCTCTGTTCTGTTCTGTTCTACTCTGTTCTGCTCTGCTCTGTTCTGTTCTGTTCTACTCTACTCTACTCTGCTCTGCTCTGCTCTGCTCTGTTCTGTTCTACTCTGCTCTGCTCTGTTCTGTTCTACTCTGCTCTGCTCTGCTCTGTTCTGTTCTGTTCTACTCTGTTCTGTTCTGTTCTACTCTGTTCTGTTCTACTCTTCTCTGCTCTGTTCTGTTCTATTCTACTCTGTTCTGCTCTGCTCTGCTCTGTTCTGTTCTACTCTGTTCTGTTCTGCTCTGTTCTGTTCTATTCTTCTCTGCTCTGCTCTGTTCTGTTCTGTTCTGCTCTGTTCTGTTCTGTTCTGTTCTACTCTGTTCTGTTCTACTCTGCTCTGTTCTGTTCTGTTCTGCTCTGCTCTGTTCTGTTCTGTTCTACTCTGCTCTGCTCTGCTCTGCTCTGCTCTGTTCTGTTCTGCTCTACTCTGTTCTGCTCTGGTCTGTTCTGTTCTACTCTGTTCTGCTCTGTTCTGTTTTACTTTGCTCTGTTCTACTCTGCTCTACTCTGTTCTGTTCTGTTCTGCTCTTTTCTGTTCTACTCTGTTCTGTTCTACTCTGCTCTGCTTTGTTCTACTCTGCTCTGCTCTGTTCTACTCTGCTCTGCTCTGTTCTGTTCTGTTCTGTTCTGCTCTGTTCTGTTCTGTTCTACTCTGTTCTGTTCTACTCTGCTCTGCTCTGTTCTGTTCTGTTCTACTCTGTTCTACTCTGCTCTGTTCTGTTCTACTCTGTTCTACTCTGCTCTGTTCTGTTCTGTTCTACTCTGTTCTGTTCTGTTCTACTCTGTTCTGTTCTACTCTTCTCTGCTCTGTTCTGTTCTATTCTACTCTGTTCTGCTCTGCTCTGCTCTGTTCTGTTCTACTCTGTTCTGTTCTGCTCTGTTCTGTTCTGTTCTGTTCTATTCTACTCTGCTCTGCTCTGTTCTGTTCTACTCTGTTCTGTTCTGCTCTGTTCTGTTCTGTTCTGTTCTATTCTTCTCTGCTCTGTTCTGTTCTGTTCTATTCTACTCTGCTCTGCTCTGTTCTGTTCTGTTCTGCTCTGCTCTGTTCTGTTCTACTCTGTTCTGTTCTACTCTGCTCTGCTCTGTTCTGTTCTACTCTGTTCTGTTCTGTTCTACTCTGTTCTGTTCTGTTCTGTGCTACTTTTCTCTGCTCCGTTCTGTTCTACTCTGTTCTACTCTGCTCTGCTCTGCTCTGTTCTGTTCTGTTCTGTTCTGCTCTGCTCTGTTCTACTCTGCTCTGTTCTACACTGCTCTGCTCTACTCTGCTCTGCTCTGCTCTGCTCTGTTCTGTTCTGCTCTACTCTGTTCTGCTCTGGTCTGTTCTGTTCTACTCTGTTCTGCTCTGTTCTGTTTTACTTTGCTCTGTTCTACTCTGCTCTACTCTGTTCTGTTCTGTTCTGCTCTTTTCTGTTCTACTCTGTTCTGTTCTACTCTGCTCTGCTTTGTTCTACTCTGCTCTGCTCTGTTCTACTCTGCTCTGCTCTGTTCTGTTCTGTTCTGTTCTGTTCTGTTCTGTTCTGCTCTGTTCTGTTCTACTCTGTTCTGTTCTACTCTGCTCTGCTCTGTTCTGTTCTGTTCTACTCTGTTCTACTCTGCTCTGTTCTGTTCTACTCTGTTCTACTCTGCTCTGCTCTGTTCTGTTCTACTCTGTTCTGTTCTACTCTGTTCTGCTCTGTTCAGTTCTGTTCTGTTCTACTCTGCTCTGCTCTGTTCTACTCTGCTCTGCTCTGTTCTGCTCTGTTCTGTTCTGCTCTGCTCTGCTCTGCTCTGTTCTACTCTGCTCTGTTCTACTCTTCTCTACTCTGCTCTGCTCTGCTCTGTTCTGTTCTGTTCTGTTCTGTTCTGTTCTGTTCTGCTCTCTACTCTGTTCTGCTCTGTTCTGTTCTGTTCTACTCTGTTCTGCTCTGTTCTGTTTTACTTTGCTCTGTTCTACTCTGCTCTACTCTGTTCTGCTCTGTTTTGTTCTGCTCTTTTCTGTTCTACTCTGTTCTGCTCTGTTCGGTTCTGTTCTGTTCTACTCTGTTCTCTGCTCTGTTCTGCTCTGTTCTGTTCTGTTCTGTTCTAAAAATATAATCATTCAAACTGTGAATGTGGAGGGTGATTATCTCAGATGCATGCACATGTGCGCGCGCGCACACACACACACACGCACGCACACACACACACACACACACACACACACACACACACACACACACACACACACACACACACACACACACACACACACACACACACACACACACACACACACACACACTCTAGAACTTATGTCTACTATACTACATCCCTGTGGTCTGAACTCCTGTCTACTATACTACAGCCCAGTGGTCTGAACTCCTGTCTACTATACTACAGCCCAGTGGTCTGAACTCCTGTCTACTATACTACAGCCCAGTGGTCTGAACTCCTGTCTACTATACTACAGCCCAGTGGTCTGAACTCCTGTCTACTATACTACAGCCCAGTGGTCTGAACTCCTGTCTACTATACTACAGCCCAGTGGTCTGAACTCCTGTCTACTATACTACAGCCCAGCCCAGGGTCTGAACTCCTGTCTACTATACTACAGCCCAGTGATCTGAACTCCTGTCTACTATACTACAGCCCAGTGGTCTGAACTCCTGTCTACTATACTACAGCCCAGTGGTCTGAACTCCTGTCTACTATACTACAGCCCAGTGGTCTGAACTCCTGTCTACTATACTACAGCCCAGTGGTCTGAACTCCTGTCTACTATACTACAGCCCAGTGGTCTGAACTCCTGTCTACTATACTACAGCCCAGTGGTCTGAACTCCTGTCTACTATACTACAGCCCAGTGGTCTGAACTCCTGTCTACTATACTACAGCCCAGTGGTCTGAACTCCTGTCTACTATACTACAGCCCCGTGGTCTGGTCTGAGAATGGTCTGAACCTCCTCTGTATAGAGGTTTTGGTTGGCACAGCTTGGCCCCGGTGATACTGACAGCCCTGTAGTGGTCTGAACTCAAGGCATTGGTGCAACCCACAGGATGCTCTCGATGGTGCAGCTGTAAAACCTTTTGAGGATCTGAGGACTACAACTCTTTTCAGTCTCCAAAGTGGCTCTGAACTGTCTTGGTGTGCTTGGACCATGTTACTATAACCTGCTCCACAGCCCATCGTGAGAATGGGGTGTGCTGAAGTCTCCTCCTTTGTCTTGATCTTGAGGGAGAGGTTGTTGTCCTGGTACCAGGCCAGTCTCTGACCTCTCCCAACTGTCCACCGTTGTCGGTGATCAGGCCTACTACGGTTGTGTCATCAGCAAACTCAGGACGGTGGTCTGAACGAGTGAACAGGTAGTACAGGAGGGGACTGAGCATGCACCCCTGAGGGGCCCCAGTGTTGAGGATCAGAGTGGCGGATGTGGTGTTACCTACCCTTACCACCTGGGGGTGGCCCGTCAGGAAGTCCAGGATCCAGTTGCAGAGGGAGGTGTTTAGTCCCAGTGTCCTTACGTTAGTGATGAGCTTTGAGGGCACTATGGTATTGTTCGCTGAGCTGTAGTCAATGAACAGCATTCTCACATAGGTGTTCCTCTTGTCCAGATGTGAAAGGGCAGTGTGGTTTGCAATAGAGATGGCATCAGCTGTTGGTGCGGTATGCCAGATCTAGGTTTCTGAACTCCCAGCCTTTCAAAGCATTTCATGGCTACAGACGTGAGTGCTATACATTTAGGCAGCCTTAGTGTTCTTGGGCAAAGAGACTGGTGGTCTGCTTGAAACATGATGGTACTGTGTGTGTGTGTGTGTGTGTGTGTGTGTGTGTGTGTGTGTGTGTGTGTGTGTGTGTGTGTGTGTGTGTGTGTGTGTGTGTGTGTGTGTGTGTGTGTGTGTGTGTGTGTGTGTGTGTGTGTGTGTGTGTGTGTGTGTGTGTGTGTGTGTGTGTGTGTGTGTGTGTGTGCCTCTCCATTTATGCCTCTAATCTCTGACCTCTGCATACATCCCAGTGGTCTGAACCTTGGGACTGTCATTATGGTATGGCAGTCTCCATCAGCCCAGTGGGACTGTCATGAACTCCATCAACCTTGGGACTGTCATTATGTCTCCACTACTTTGGACAAGTTCCCTATGAGGCCATAGAAGTTCATTTTAAAATGCAGCCCAGGAGTCAAACTGTTATGCCTTTGAGCTCTACCTTGCAGACTAGACTAGTTGAGGGAGGGGGTAAGGTAGGGGGCAAAGGTTTGTAAATGACTAAAGGTGAATGACTTCTGTTGTATTGTGTGGTCTAAAAGGTGGATACTACTACCACTGTAGAGGGTTGATATTACTACTACTGAGGAGGGTTGATACAACTACTACTACTGTAGAGGGTTGATACTACTACTGCTGAGGAGGGTTGATACTACTACCATTGTAGAGGGTTGATATTACTACTACTGAGGAGGGTTGATACAACTACTACTGAGGAGGGTTGATACAACTACTACTACTACTGTAGAGGGTTGATATTACTAAGACTGAGGAGGGTTGATACAACTACTACTGAGGAGGGTTGATACAACTACTACTACTGAGGAGGGTTGATACAACTACTACTACTGTAGAGGGTTGATACTACTACTACTGTAGAGGGTTGATACAACTACTACTGAGGAGGGTTGATACTACTACTACTACTGTAGAGGGTTGATATTACTACTACTGAGGAGGGTTGATACAACTACTACTGAGGAGGGTTGATACTACTACTACTACTGTAGAGGGTTGATATTACTACTACTGAGGAGGGTTGATACAAATACTACTACTGTAGAGGGTTGATACTACTACTACTCTAGAGGGTTGATACAACTACTACTGAGGAGGGTTGATACTACTACTACCACTGTAGAGGGTTGATATTACTACTACTGAGGAGGGTTGATATTACTACTACTGAGGAGGGTTGATACAACTACTACTACTACTGTAGAGGGTTGATATTACTACTACTGAGGAGGGTTGATACTACTTCTACCACTGTAGAGGGTTGATACTACTACCACTGTAGAGGGTTGATATTACTACTACTGAGGAGGGTTGATACAACTACTACTACTACTGTAGAGGGTTGATATTACTACTACTGAGGAGGGTTGATACAACTACACTACTACTACTACTGTAGAGGGTTGATACTACTACTACTACTGGGTAGGGTTGATACTACTACTAATACTGTAGATGGTTGATACTACTACTACTACTGTAGAGGGTTGATACTACTACTACTGTAGATGGTTGATACTACTACTACTGTAGATGGTTGATACTACTACTACTACTGTAGAGGGTTGATACTACTACTACTGTAGATGGTTGATACTACTACTACTGTAAAGGGTTGATACTACTACTACTACTGTAGATGGTTGAAACTACTACTACTGTAAAGGGTTGATACTTGTAGATGGTGATACTACTACTACTGGGGTTGATACCATGTTTGAAACTACTACTACTGTTTGATACTGGGGATGTACTACTACTACTACTCTAGAGGGTTGATACTACTACTACTACTACTGTAGAGGGTTGATACTACTACTACTACTGTAGAGGGTTGATACTACTACTACTACTACTGAGGAGGGTTGATACTACTACTACTGAGGAGGGTTGATACTACTACTACTACTACTGTAGAGGGTTGATACTACTACTACTACTGTAGAGGGTTGATACTACTACTACTACTGAGGAGGGTTGATACTACTAGTACCACTGTAGAGGGTTGATACTACTACTACTACTGTAGAGGGTTGATACTACTACTACTACTGTAGAGGGTTGATACTACTACTACTACTCTAGAGGGTTGATACTACTACTACTACTACTGAAGAGGGTTGATACTACTACTACTACTGTAGAGGGTTGATACTACTACTACTGAGGAGGGTTGATACAACTACTACTACTGAGGAGGGTTGATACAACTACTACTACTGTAGAGGGTTGATACTACTACTACTGAGGAGGGTTGATACAACTACTACTACTGAGGAGGGTTGATACAACTACTACTACTGTAGAGGGTTGATACAACTACTACTACTGAGGAGGGTTGATACAACTACTACTACAGAGGAGGGTTGATACAACTACTACTACTGTAGAGGGTTGATACTACTACCATTGTAGAGGGTTGATATTACTACTACTGAGGAGGGTTGATACAACTACTACTGAGGAGGGTTGATACAACTACTACTACTACTGTAGAGGGTTGATATTACTAAGACTGAGGAGGGTTGATACAACTACTACTGAGGAGGGTTGATACAACTACTACTACTGTAGAGGGTTGATACTACTACTACTGTAGAGGGTTGATACAACTACTACTGAGGAGGGTTGATACTACTACTACTACTGTAGAGGGTTGATATTACTACTACTGAGGAGGGTTGATACAACTACTACTGAGGAGGGTTGATACTACTACTACTACTGTAGAGGGTTGATATTACTACTACTGAGGAGGGTTGATACAAATACTACTACTGTAGAGGGTTGATACTACTTCTACCACTGTAGAGGGTTGATACTACTACCACTGTAGAGGGTTGATATTACTACTACTGAGGAGGGTTGATATTACTACTACTGAGGAGGGTTGATACAACTACTACTACTACTGTAGAGGGTTGATATTACTACTGCTGAGGAGGGTTGATACAACTACACTACTACTACTACTGTAGAGGGTTGATACTACTACTACTACTGGGTAGGGTTGATACTACTACTAATACTGTAGATGGTTGATACTACTACTACTACTGTAGAGGGTTGATACTACTACTACTGTAGATGGTTGATACTACTACTACTGTAGATGGTTGATACTACTACTACTACTGTAGAGGGTTGATACTAGGATCTAGTAAAGGGTTGATACTACTACTACTACTGTAGATGGTTGATACTACTACTACTGTAAAGGGTTGATACTACTACTGTAGATGGTTGAAACTACTACTACTGTAAAGGGTTGATACTACTACTACTACTGTAGAGGGTTGATACTACTACTACTACTCTAGAGGGTTGATACTACTACTACTACTACTGTAGAGGGTTGATACTACTACTACTACTGTAGAGGGTTGATACTACTACTACTACTGAGGAGGGTTGATACTACTAGTACCACTGTAGAGGGTTGATACTACTACTACTACTGTAGAGGGTTGATATTACTACTACTGAGGAGGGTTGATACAACTACTACTACTGTAGAGGGTTGATACTACTACTACTACTGTAGAGGGTTGATACTACTACTACTACTGTAGAGGGTTGATACTACTACTACCACTGTAGAGATATTACTACTACTGAGGAGGGTTGATACAACTACTACTACTACTGTAGAGGGTTGATATTACTACTACTGAGGAGGGTTGATATTACTACTACTGAGGAGGGTTGATACAACTACTACTACTACTGTAGAGGGTTGATATTACTACTACTGAGGAGGGTTGTCCAGTAGATAGTTGATAACTACTACTACTGTAGAGGGTTGATACTACTACTACTGTAGAGGGTTGATACTACTACTACTATATAGGGTTGATGCTACTACTACTGGAGATGGGTTTACACTACTACTGTAGAGGGTTGATACTACTACTACTGTAGATAGTTGATACTACTACTAATGTAGATGGTTGATACTACTACTACTACTACTACTGCAGAGGGTTGATATTACTACTACTGTAGAGGGTTGATGCTACTACTACTGAGGAGGGTTGATACTACTACTTTCTGTAGAGGGTTGATACTACTACTACTGTAGATGGTTGATACTACTACTACTACTGTAGAGGGTTGATACTACTACTACTGTAGATGGTTGATACTACTACTAAGATGGTTGAAACTACTACTACTGTAAAGGGTTGATACATTACTACTGTAGATGGTTGATACTACTACTACTGTAAAGGGTTGATACTACTACTACTGTAGATGGTTGAAACTACTACTACTGGGTAGGGTTGATACTACTACTAATACTGAGATGGTTGATACTACTACTACTACTGTAGAGGGTTGATACTACTACTATTGTAGATGGTTGATACTACTACTACTGTAGATGGTTGATACTACTACTACTACTGTAGAGGGTTGATACTACTACTACTGTAGATGGTTGATACTACTACTACTGTAAAGGGTTGATACTACTACTACTACTGTAGATGGTTGAAACTACTACTACTGTAAAGGGTTGATACTACTACTACTACTGTAGATGGTTGATACTACTACTACTGTGGGTTGATACTACTACTACTGTAGATGGTTGAAACTACTACTACTGTAAAGGGTTGATACTACTACTACTACTGTAGAGGGTTGTACTACTACTACTACTCTAGAGGGTTGATACTACTACTACTACTACTAGAGGGTTGATACTACTACTACTACTGTAGAGGGTTGTACTACTACTACTACTGAGTTGATACTACTACTACTACTGTAGAGGGTTGATACTACTACTACTACTGTTGATACTACTACTACTACTGTAGAGGGTTGATACTACTACTACTACTGTAGAGGGTTGATATTACTACTACTGAGAGGGTTGATACAACTACTACCTACTGTAGAGGGTTGATATTACTACTACTGAGGAGGGTTGATACTACTACTACTACTGTAGAGGGTTGATACTACTACTACTACTGTGTAGAGGGTTGATACTACTACTACTACTACTACTACTAGATGGTTGATGTATTGATACTACTACTACTGTAGAGGGTTGATACAACTACTACTACTACTGTGTTGATACTACTACTACTGTGTGGTTGATACTACTACTACTACTACTACTGTAGTGGGTTGATGTACTGTGTAGATAGTTGATACTACTACTACTACTGTAGATGGTTGATACTACTGTGTAGAGGGTGATACTACTACTACTGTAGAGGGTTGATACTACTACTGTACTACTACTGTAGAGGGATTGATACTACTGTACTGTACTGTGTAGAGGGTTGATACTACTACTACTACTACTACTGTAGAGGGTTGATATTACTACTACTACTGTAGAGGGTTGATACTACTACTACTACTGAGGAGGGTTGATACTACTACTACTACTACTGTAGAGGGTTGATACTACTACTACTACTGTAGAGGGTTGATACTACTACTACTACTACTACTACTGTAGAGGGTTACTACTACTACTACTACTACTGTAGATGATACTACTACTACTACTGTAGATACAACTACTACTACTGTAGAGTTGATACTAGAGGGTTGATACTACTACTACTACTACTGTAGAGTTGATACTACTACTACTACTGTTGATACTACTACTACTACTACTACTACTACTGTAGAGGGTTGATACTACTACTACTACTGTAGAGGGTGGTTGATACTACTACTACTACTGTAGAGGTAGATGGTTGATACTACTACTACTGTAGAGGGTTGATACTACTACTACTACTGTAGAGGGTTGATACTACTACTACTACTCCTGAGAGGGTGATACTACTACTACTACTGTAGAGGGTTGATAGTATTGATACTATCAACCTTGGGACTGTCATTATGGTTGATGGCAGTACTACCATCAAATTTGGGACTGTCACTTATGGTTGATGGCATACTACTACTACTACTGTAGAGGGTTGATTGGGACTGTAGCGGGTTGATACTACTACTACTACTACCACTGTAGAGTTGATACTACTACTACTGTAGAGGGTTGATACTACTACTACTACTGTAGAGGGTTGATGCTACTACTACTACTACTGGGGTTGATCATACAACTACTACTTTTGATAAGTACTACTACTGAGGCCTACTACTACTACTACTACTATAGAGGGTTGATACTAGACTAGTTCATTTACTACTACTACTACTGTAGAGGTTGAAACTACTACTGTGCAGCCCAGGAGTTGATAAACTGTAGAGGGTTGATGCTACTACTACTACTGTAGAGGGTTGATGCTAGAGGTTTGATACTAGTACTACTGTAGAGAGTTGATACTACTACTACTACTGTAGAGAGTTGATGCTACTACTACTAATGTAGAGGGTTGATACTACTACTACTACTGTAGGGTTGATACAACTACTACTACTGTAGAGGGTTGATACTACTACTACTGTAGGGGTTGATACTACTACTACTGTAGGGGTTGATACTACTACTAAACTACTATAGGGGTTGATGCTAAACTACTAAGAGGTTGATATACTACTTACTGTAGTAGGGTTGATACTACTACTACTACTGTAGTTAATACAACTACTACTACTGTAGAGGGTTGATACTACTACCACTGAGAGGGTTGATACTACTACTACTACTGTAGAGGGTTGATAGTAGAGGGTTGATACTAACTACTACTACTGTAGAGAGGTTGATACTACTACTATACTACTACTACTACTGTACTTGATACTACTACTACTGAGGGTTGATACTACTACTACATTGTAGAGAGGGTTGATACTTACTACTACTACTGTAGAGGGTTGATACTACTACTACTACTGAGGAGGGTTGATACAACTACTACTACTACTACTACTACTGTAGAGGGTTGATATTACTAAGACTGATACTACTACTACTACTGTAGAGGGTTGATACTACTACTACTGTAGGGTTGATATACTACTGTACTACTACTGAGGAGGGTTGATACTACTACTACTACTGTAGAGAGGTTGATACTACTACTACTACTACTACTACTACTACTGTAGAGGGTTGATACTACTACTACTACTACTACTGTAGAGTTGATACAACTACTACTGTAGAGGGTTGATACTACTACTACTGTAGAGGGTTGATACTACTACTACTACTGTAGAGGGTTGATGCTACTACTACTACTACTGTAGAGGTTTGATACTAGTACTACTGTAGAGAGTTGATACTACTACTACTACTGTAGAGAGTTGATGCTACTACTACTAATGTAGAGGGTTGATACAACTACTACTACTGTAGAGGGTTGATACAACTACTACTATAGAGGGTTGATACTACTACTACTGTAGAGGGTTGATACTACTACTACTGTAGAGGGTTGATACTACTACTACTGTAGAGGGTTGATACTACTACTACTACTACTGTAGAGGGTTGACTGTAGAGGGTTGATACTACTACTACTGTAGAGGGTTGATACTACTACTACTACTGTAGAGTTGATACTACTACTGTAGAGGTAGAGGTTGATACTACTACTACTGTAGAGGGTTGATACTACTACTACTGAGAGGTTGATACTACTACTACTACTGTAGAGGGTTGATACTACTACTACTGTAGAGGGTTGATACTACTACTACTACTAGAGGGTTGATACTACTACTACTGTAGAGGGTTGATACTACTACTACTGTAGAGGGTTGATACTACTACTACTATAGAGGGTTGATGCTACTACTACTGTAGAGGGTTGATACTACTACTACTATAGAGGGTTGATGCTATTACTACTATAGATGGTTGATACTACTACTACTGTAGAGGGTTGATAAATCAAATCAAATCAAATTTTATTTGTCACATACACATGGTTAGCAGATGTTAATGCGAGTGTAGCGAAATGCTTGTGCTTCTAGTTCCGACAATGCAGTGATAACCAACAAGTAATCTAACTAACAATTCCAAAACTACTGTCTTATACACAGTGTAAGGGGATAAGGAATATGTACATAAGGATATATGAATGAGTGATGGTACAGAGCAGCATACAGTAGATGGTATCGAGTACAGTATATACATATGAGATGAGTGTGTAGACAAAGTAAACAAAGTGTTATAGTTAAAGTGGCTAGTGATACATGTATTACATAAGGATGCAGTCGATGATGTAGAGTACAGTATATATTTTTTTTATTTTAATTTTACCTTTATTTAACTAGGCAAGTCAGTAAAGAACAAATTCTTATTTTCAATGACGGCCTGGGAACAGTGGGTTAACTGCCTGTTCAGGGGCAGAACGACAGATTTGTACCTTGTCAGCTCGGGGTTTGAACTCGCAACCTTCCGGTTACTAGTCCAACGCTCTAACCACTAGTCTACGCTGCCGCCCCAATATACATATGCATATGAGATGAATAATGTAGGGTAAGTAACATTAAATAAGGTAGCATTGTTTAAAGTGGCTAGTGATATATTTACATAATTTCCCATCAATTCTCATTATTAAAGTGGCTGGAGTTGGGTCAGTGTCAATGACAGTGTGTTGGCAGCTGCCACTCAATGTTAGTGGTGGCTGTTTAACAGTCTGATGGCATTGAGATGGAAGCTGTTTTTCAGTCTCTCGGTCCCAGCTTTGATGCACCTGTACTGACCTCGCCTTCTGGATGATAGTGGGGTGAACAGGCAGTGGTTCGGGTGGTTGATGTCCTTGATGATCTTTATGGCCTTCCTGTAACATCGGGTGGTGTAGGTGTCCTGGAGGGCAGGTAGTTTGCCCCCGGTGATGCGTTGTGCAGACCTCACTACCCTCTGGAGAGCCTTACGGTTGAGGGCGGAGCAGTTGCCGTACCAGGCGGTGATACAGCCCGCCAGGATGCTCTCGATTGTGCATCTGTAGAAGTTTGTGAGTGCTTTTGGTGACAAGCTGAATTTCTTCAGCCTCCTGAGGTTGAAGAGGTGCTGCTGCGCTTTCTTCACGACGCTGTCAGTGTGAGTGGACCAATTCAGTTTGTCTGTGATGTGTATGCCGAGGAACTTAAAACTTGCTACCCTCTCCACTACTGTTCCATCGATGTGGATAGGGGGGTGTTCCCTCTGCTGTTTCCTGAAGTCCACAACCATCTCCTTAGTTTTGTTGACGTTGAGTGTGAGGTTAATTTCCTGACACCACACTCCGAGGGCCCTCACCTCCTCCCTGTAGGCCGTCTCGTCGTTGTTGGTAATCAAGCCTACCACTGTTGTGTCGTCCGCAAACTTGATGATTGAGTTGGAGGCGTGCGTGGCCACGCAGTCGTGGGTGAACAGGGAGTACAGGAGAGGGCTCAGAACGCACCCTTGTGGGGCCCCCGTGTTGAGGATCAGCGGGGAGGAGATGTTGTTGCCTACCCTCACCACCTGGTACTACTACTGTAGAGGGTTGATACTACTACTACTGTAGAGGGTTGATACTACTACTGCTACTGTAGAGGGTTGATACTACTACTACCACTGTAGAGGGTTGATGCTACTACTACTGTAGAGGATTGATGCTACCACTACTACTGTAGAGGGTTGATGCTACTACTACTACTATAGAGGGTTGATGATATTACTACTGTAGAGGGTTGATACTACTACTACTTTAGAGGGTTGATGCTACTACTACTGTAGAGGGTTGATGCTACCACTACTACTGTAGAGGGTTGATATGACTACCACTGTAGAGGGTTGATGCTACTACTACTGTAGAGGATTGATGCTACCACTACTACTGTAGAGGGTTGATGCTACTACTACTACTATAGAGGGTTGATGCTATTACTACTGTAGAGGGTTGATACTACTACTACTTTAGAGGGTTGATGCTATTACTACTGTAGAGGGTTGATACTACTACTACTTTAGAGGGTTGATGCTACTACTACTGTAGAGGGTTGATGCTACTACTACTACTATAGAGGGTTGATGCTATTACTACTGTAGAGGGTTGATACTACTACTACTTTAGAGGGTTGATGCTACTACCACTGTAGAGGGTTGATGCTACTACTACTACTATAGAGGGTTGATGCTATTACTACTGTAGAGGGTTGATACTACTACTACTGTAGAGGGTTGATACTACTACTACTACTACTGCATAGGGGTGATACTACTACTACTATAGAGGGTTGATACTATTACTGCTGTAGAGGATTAATACTACTACTACTACTGTAGAGGGTTGATACTACTACTACTGTAGAGGGTTTATACTACTACTGCTACTGTAGAGGGTTGATACTACTACTACTACTGTAGAGGGTTGATACTACTACTACTACTGTAGAGGGTTGATACTACTACTACTATAGAGGGTTGATGCTACTACTACTGTAGAGGGTTGATACTACTACTACTACTGTAGAGGGTTGATACTACTACTACTACTGTAGAGGGTTGATACTACTACTACTACTGTAGAGGGTTGATACTACTACTACTACTGTAGAGTGTTTATATTGGAACCATTTATTCTGATTAATGTAAACAAAGTGCCAGTGCTGTGTTGATTTCCATGTAGTTTGTATGTTATTAGTGTTAAAGTAAACATCCCTGGAGGGGTCATTCACTAAAGCACCTTATACCACCCACCACTGCGACTTGTATGCTCTAGTCGGCTGGCCCTCACTACATATTCGTCGCCAGACCCACTGGCTCCAGGTCATCTACAAGTCCATGCTAGGTAAAGCTCCGCCTTATCTCAGTTCACTGGTCACGATGGCAACACCCATCCGTAGCACGCGCTCCAGCAGGTGTATCTCACTGATCATCCCTAAAGCCAACACATCATTTGGCCGCCTTTCGTTCCAGTACTCTGCTGCCTGTGACTGGAACGAATTGCAAAAATCGCTGAAGTTGGAGACTTTTATCTCCCTCACCAACTTCAAACATCAGCTATCCGAGCAGCTAACCGATCGCTGCAGCTGTACATAGTCTATAGGAAAATAGCCCACCCATTTTCACCTACCTCATTCCCATACTGTTTTTTATACTGTTTTTATTTATTTATTTTTCTGCTCTTTTGCACACCAATATCTCTACCTGTACATGACCATCTGATCATTTATCACTCCAGTGTTAATCTGCAAAACTGTATTATTCGCCTACCTCCTCATGCCTTTTGCACACATTGTATAGAGACTGCCCATTTTTTTCTACTGTGTTATTGACTTGTTAATTGTTTATTCCATGTGTAACTCTGTGTTGTCTGTTCACACTGCTATGCTTTATCTTGGCCAGGTCGCAGTTGCAAATGAGAACTTGTTCTCAACTAGCCTACCTGGTTAAATAAAGGTGAAATAAAAAATAAATAAAAAAATAAAAAATCCTTCCAACTTAAGAATACATCATTATTCCTGAGGTACTGCATCAACCAAATCTACATGGTTAGCTGATATGTTTATTTTCATTTCTTAGAAGACAATAGTGCTCTAATTTCTAAGAAGACTGACGTTCTGGCATCTAAAACATATACTGTATATTCTATTTACATATGGAGGAAAATCCACATCTGCTCAGCTTTGCTCTCAATTGTAAGAAGGTTGTTTTGTCAGTCAAGTGTTCATGGCGATGTGATGAATCCCTTCTGCCTGGTTCTTCACTGATATTTTTCCAAGAACATTGAGTTTTCCCGGCTTGACCTTTCCTCTTTGACACATCTCTTATCACAGAAGGCTATTGATTCCCATGGGCTTGTCCTCCCCTGAGGATGGCTCAATCGAACATTACAGTACTGTTGAATCAAGAAGGAGTGTTTTTCTGTATGTTTCTGTACAGCACTTTGAGATATCAGCTGATGTCAGAAGGGCTTTATAAATAAATATGATTTGACTTTGATGTTGATGATGGATGACAGGGCTTTTCCATATTATACTGTATGCAATACTGATTGACAGGAAATAGCAGAGATGACAGAAATCTTCTGCTTTTGGAATCAAAAGGTGATGTATCTGTATGTGTCATCAGGCCAACAGGGGTCCTATGTTAGAGGTCAAAGGGCAGACTAATACCTAGCTGACTGGGGAAACATGAAGGACATTTTTCTGTTGTTCTTCTCCTCCGTTAGGAGGAAGAGGTAGCGAGTCAGATAACAGCGCTTGCCTAAAATCACATCCAGCAGCATATTTGTGTTAGCCTGGTCCAAAATCTGTTGACGCTGTCTTGCCAGCATCTATGGCAAGAGAGCACAAAACTATCTGAAACCGGGCTATATTTGTGATAATTATCAGTCACAATTATCACAAGATGAAACTCTTGAAATATCAGTCACAGGCCTCTCTGGCACCAACTCTGTTGTATTTGACCTCAAGAAATCAACCGATGAGAATTCTGATCAGTTCTGAAGTCAACGCCAGGGTAGTGGGTTCGATCCCCGGGACCACCCATACGTAGAATGTATGCACACATGACTGTAAGTCGCTTTGGATAAAAGCGTCTGCTAAATGGCATATATTATTATTATTATTATTATCATTCCTTTGTTTAATAATTAACATCTAATTCTTTTTTTTGTCACCCCATGAATGATGTTGTCTGATGAGCTCTGTAGCAGTCTGTATTGTTCATTGGGTGATTTTTATTCTTCTCATTGACTTCAATGTGTATCTTTCTATAAAAACAAAAATCAGCATCCCAACACCTCTGATAAACCATAGACGGGAAATGTATTGACTTCTAATTAATGCATTTGCTTTCATTTGTGACCCACACGGACAGATTGTTCACATGTGGAAGGGGTGTGTATCTGTCATCACCAAATGGCTCTCTTGTGTAGACTAAGATTACGTTCCAAATAGAGCCCTATTCCCTTTATAGTGCACTACTTTTGACCAGGGCTAATAGTGCACTATATAGGGAATTGGATGTTATTTGGGCCCCGAGTCTGGATGAATCAGAGAGCCTGCCTGGCTGAAGTCCAATGCTTTTGTCAGTCTTATTAGAGCTAACGGGAGCTGTATCGTGAGGGTACATGTTAATGGCATCTGAGGGTTGGTTGTGCCCCCGGGCACAGAGAAAAGAAGAGAAGAAAACATCAACAACTGTTCTTATAAATAATCATTATACATCATTTCAGCACCCGGAACTAAATCTGTGTTAAAGGGACATCAGCATGTGAAATAGGCATGTTTCTGCTGTATCAAATCAAATGTATTTATATAGGCCTTCTTACATCAGCTGATATCTCAAAGTGCTGTGCAAAAACCCAGCCTAAAACCCCAAACAGCAAGCAATGCAGGTGTAGAAGCACGGTGGCTAGGAAAAACTCCCTAGAAAGGCCAAAACCTAGGAAGAAACCTAGAGAGGAACCAGGCTATGAGGGGTGGCCAGTCCTCTTCTGGCTGTGCTGGGTGGAGATTATAACAGAACGTGGCCAAGATGTTCAAATGTTCATAAATGACCAGCATGGTCAAATAATAATAATCACAGGCAGTGACAACAGTTGAAACTGGAGCAGCAGCACGGCCAGGTGGACTGGGGACAGCAAGGCGTCATCATGTCAGGTAGTCCTGGGACATGGTCCTAGGGCTCAGGTCAGTTGAAACTGGAGCAGCAGCACGGCCAGGTGGACTGGGGACAGCAAGGAGTCATCATGCCAGATAGTCCTGAGGCATGGTCCTAGGGCTCAGGTCCTCTGAGAGAGAGAAAGAAAGAGAGAAAGAGAGAATTAGAGAGAGCATACTTAAATTCACACAGGACACCAGATAGGACAGGAGAAGTACTCCAGATATAACAAACTGACCCTAGCTCCACGACACATAAACTACTGCAGCATAAATACTGGAGGCTGAGACAGGAGGGGTCAGGAGACACTGTGGCCCCATCCGATGAGACCCCCGGACAGGGCCAAACAGGAAGGATATAACCCCACCCACTTTGCCAAAGCACAACCCCCACACCACTAGAGTGATATATTCAACCACCAACTTACCATCCTGAGACAAGGCCGAGTATAGCTGTATGTTTTGTAATAATAATGAAAGAGGTAGAAGATTGAGCAAGATAAGTGTTTCGATGACATCATTTGTTGTGCATCTTTCCGACCCACCAAACACAGAAATCCTCAATTTTCATATATGTTGATGTTGGGCCGCTGCTGGAGAAAACGTGTCATGAGAGACTAAATCAAATCAAAAATCAAATCAAATTTTATTTGTCACATACACATACATAACAGATAATATATCTCAGTGATAAATAATCCATTATGTAAGCAAAATACTTTATAAGGAGCCATAAATACTTCAGAATGCTTATATCCTGTATTATAATCCCTTATAAAGCACAATGAATGCATTCAAATGTATTGCAAATAAATGATAGTATCCTCAAAGAAAGTGTACGTTGAATGTTCTAAGAAGCACTACAACTTTCTTTTCAACATGCTAGCCTCTGTTTTGTGCCTCCTGAACATCACCCTCCTGAGCGGAACTTCCTGTAAGTCACTCTGCACTAAAGTGCAGGTAGACCCCCCCCCCCCCCCCCCCCACCCCCACACAAACACACTGAGACATCTCTGGGTCATTATGGCCTAGTAATGTGTGTTATTATAAATGTATGTTACAAGATTCTCTGGTCTGATGACACCAAGATTGAACTATTTGGCCTGAATGCCAAGAGTCACGTCTGGAGGAAACCTGGCACCACCCCTATTGTGAAACATGTGGGGATGTTTTTAAGAGGCGGGGAGACTAGTCAGGATCGAGGGGAAAGATGAACGGAGCAAAGTATAGAGATCCTTGCTGAAAACCTGCTTCAAAGCACTCCGGACCTCAGACTGAGGTGAAGGTTCAGCTGCCAACAGGATAATGACCCTAACCACACTGCCAAGACAACGCAGGAGTGGCTTTGGGACAAGTCTCTGAATGTCCTTGAGTAGCCCAGCCAGAGCCCGGACTTGAACCCGATCTAACATCTCTGAAGAGACCTGAAAATAGCTGTGCAGCTAAGCTCTCCATCTAACCTGACGGAGCTTGAGGGGATCTGCAAAGAAGAATGGGGGAAACTCCCCAAATACAGGTGTGCCAAAGTTGTAGCGTCATACACAAGAAGACTCGAGGCTGTAAACACTGCTAAAGGTGCTTCAAGAAAGTACTGAGTAAAGGGTCTGAATTAAAATATCATATTTCATTCACTGCCTCCTGTGCCCATCTTCTGCTGTACCCCCACCATCCCCCTAACCACAGTGAACACCTGTCTTTGATCTGGCTGGTAAGAGGAATGCCTCCTCTCTTTGATCTGGCTGGTAAGAGGAACACCTCCTCTCTTTGATCTGGCTGGTAAGAGGAACACCTCCCCTCCTTGATCTGGCTGGTAAGAGGAATGCCTCCTCTCTTTGATCTGGCTGGTAAGAGGAACACCTCCTCTCCTTGATCTGGCTGGTAAGAGGAACACCTCCTCTCTTTGATCTGGCTGGTAAGAGGAACACCTCCTCTCCTTGATCTGGCTGGTAAGAGGAACACCTCCTCTCTTTGATCTGGCTGGTAAGAGGAATGCCTCCTCTCTTTGATCTGGCTGGTAAGAGGTACACCTCCTCTCCTTGATCTGGCTGGTAAGAGGAACACCTCCTCTCTTTGATCTGGCTGGTAAGAGGAACGCCTCCTCTCCTTGATCTGGCTGGTAATAGGAACACCTCCTCTCTTTGATCTGGCTGGTAAGAGGAATGCCTCCTCTCCTTGATCTGGCTGATAAGAGGAACACCTCCTCTCTTTGATCTGGCTGGTAAGAGGTACACCTCCTCTCTTTGATCTGACTGGTAAGAGGAACACCTCCTCTCCTTGATCTGGCTGGTAAGAGTGTTTGTGAAGATCAAGGACAATAATTATTCCAGAAAGCTGTTTCAGCCTCGGCACGGTTTCCATCCTAGACAGGAGGGCAGGAGGGCAGGATGGTTCACTGCACATATGTCCCAAATGGCACTATTCCCTTTTCCCATATGGGCCCTGTTCAAAAGTTGTGTGCTATCTAGAGAATGGAGTGTAATTTGGACCGCAGATTGGATAGGATGGAGTCATAGCACGAAATGGCAGAGAAAATATTCAGTGATTCACTCCAACCCACTGGCCAAACAACACAGGATTCAACTTTGGGCAGTTAGTGACACATATTGTCTTCATCCCAAATGGCACCCTATTCCCTATATAGTGCACTACTTATGACTAGGGCCCATAGGGCTATGCTCAAAATAACTGCACTTTGTAGGGAATAGGGTACCATTTGGGATGCATTCCTTGTCTGTCCAGCTCTGGGGCATCATAGAGTCAGATTGATGTCTCCTCCATTTCCACTTCAGCATAAATGCTCTCTGGTACTAAATGTTATTAAATCTGCTACACGTGTTCCCATTGATCCAGTGTGTTTTCTATGTTTTTTTGTGACATAAAGGTTCATAATGATTATTTGCGACATCACATAGCCTCAGCCTCAGTACTGTAGTACCAGTACAAAAATACATTTGGAAAGACTGGGGAAGGCTGCATGAATCAAATGAAATCTGAATGACAATCCTACTGCGATAGACTGGGGACAAGATGGCGTCGACAGAGATGTTCGCCTCTCTTCAAGTCCTTAGGAAACTATGCAGTATTTTGTTTTTTTAATGTATTATTTCTTACATTGGTACCCCAGGAAATATTAAGTCTTATTACATACAGCCGGGAGGAACTATTGGATATAAGAGCAAAATCAACTCACCAACATTATGACCAGGAATACGACTTTTCCAAAAATGGATCCTCTGTTTGGACCACCACCCAGGATAATGGATCTGATCCCAGTACGCGACCCAAAACAACAGCACTGCAGAAGGGGCAGACGGAGCAGCCTCCTGTTCAGGCTCTGTAGACGTACACATCGCCCACTGCTCCCGAGTATACTACTCGCCAATGTCCAGTCTCTTGACAAAGTAGACTAAATTGGAGCAAGATTTTGATGTCTCTCTGCCTTCCAGAGAGACATCAGAGATTGTAACATTCTCTGTTTCACGGAAACATGGCTCTCTCGGGATATGTTGTCGGAATCGGTTCAGCCACGGGCTTCTCCATGCATCGCTCCGACAGAGATAAACACCTCTCTGGGAAGAGGAAGGACGGGGGTGTATGCTTCATGATTAACGACTCATGGTGTAATCATAACAACATAAAGGAACTCAAGTCCTTCTGCTCACCCGATCTAGAATTAATTACAATCAAATGTCGGCCATATTACCTCACAAGAGAATTCTAGTCAGTTATCGTCACAGCGGTGTACACTCCCCCTCAAGCAGACACCACGACAGCCCTCAAGGAACTTCAATGGACTATGTTAAAATGGAAACCATATATCCTGATGCTGCATTTATTGTAGCTGTGGATTTTAACAAAGCAAGTTTGAGAACAAGGCCACCTAAATTCTATCAGCATATTGATTGTAGTATTCGCGGAGGTAATACACTAGAACACTGCTACTCTAACTTCCACGATGCATACAAAGACCTCCCCCGCCCTCCCTCTGGCAAATCCGACCCCAGCACCATCTTGCTCCTATCGTTTAATAGGCAGAAATTCAAACAGGACGTACCAGTGACTAGAACCATTCAACGCTGGTCTGACCAATCTGAATCCATGCTTCAAGATTGTTTCGATCATGTGGACTGGGATATGTTCCTGGTAGCCTCAGAGAACAACATCGATCTATACGCTGACTCAGTGACTGAGTTTATTAGGAAGTGCATTGGAGATGTTGTACCCACTGTGACTATTAAAACCTACCCTAACCAGAAACAGTGGATGGATTGCGGCATTCACGCAAAACTGAAAGCGCGAACCATTTAACCATGGAAACAGGTCTGGGAATATGGTTGAATATAAACAGTGTATTTGTTCCCCCTGCAAGGCAATCAAACAAGCAAAATGCCAGTACAGGGACAAAGTGGAGTCGCAATTCAATGGCTCAGACACGAGATGTATATGGCAGGATCTACAGGAATCTACAGGATCTACAGGAATCTACAGGATCTACAGGAAATCACAGACTACAATAATAAAACCTTCCATGTCACGCTTTGAGACAAACTAAACACCTTCTTTGCCCGCTTTGAGGATAATACAGTGCCACCGTCGCAGCCCGCTAACAAGGACTACACCCCCCTTCTCCGTGGTAAAACATTTAAGCGTGTTAACCCTCGCAAGGCTGGTGGCCCAGACGTCATCCCTAGCCGCGTCCTCAGAGCACGCGCAGACCAGCTGGCTGGTGTGTTTACAGACATTGTGACGGCCCTGAATTTTTCTGAACCGTCTCAGTGCAGCTCCTTCCAATAGGGCGCTTTCCCTTTAATTCCCAATTAAATAGCCAGCATCAGCTGCACGAAAGTGGGGTTTTGTGATGGAGACGTGCATGAGGATGTGTTCAACCCTCAGTTCCGAAGCTTCTCTATTCCGTTTGTTTTGTTGCCGTTAAACGTGTGTTTTGTAGCCTAAGAGAGTTTACCCAGGATCGGATCCACTCTTTGCGTCCCTGGACTACACCTCTCCGTTCTTCGTGGCCTTTCTCCGCTGGAGATCTACTGGCGGATTGGATTGTCTGACTGACCGACTGACTACCACCTTTTTGTATACGGTATTTCATTTGTTTGGATGTGATGTATACTGTGATTTGTGTAGTTAGTGGTAGTTGAGGACTTAATTAAGAGTTGATCCGCTTTAAGGTTCTGTGGTAAAGTAATTGTTATATTGATTGTATGTTTAATACTGGGTTTACGCTACACGGAACGAACGGACAAACATCGCGTGACAAAAGTCACTTGAGTTCACTGAACTCCTTTACCGGGCAGGACTCTTTTTAGGCCCGAGGTACAGGACATTTCTGGAGGAACCAGAACTCATTGTGATATTATTATATATGTGTGTAATCATTGTTGTTGCTAATACAACCCACGCAACAGAATATAATTGTTTTTGAAGTTCTTTTCAATGTTTTAAGGGTTTATGAAAAGTTTATTTCCATCCTGACTTTTACATACGTCCTTTGTATTGGTGTAGACTTGACGGACCAGATGGGACTCATTCCCACCCAAACTAAAAGGAGAAACTAATGTTTTCTCTGGTAGGCACAACCTACCTGGCACCCCTATAAATAATAACCTCAAGTCAAAACCGTTACATAAAAAATGGCACCCCAGATGGGACAGCTCAACATTGAGAACTAACCAAAGCAAATATTTTGTGTGGAATTAAAACAATGGATTCACCCCAAGATAATGTGCTCATCCATGTCATACCTGTCAATGGGAATACACAGGGCCATTCTGACCATCAAGCTGACAATGCAAATCATAATGTGAATGGAGATAATGGAGTTGCTTTGGGCCAGAGCCCTGGGAATCTGAATGCTCGGCCTGAGCCACAGGCCACAGGAGGTCTAACCAGTTACTCACTTATTGACATGGATCTGTGTGGGAGTACTGAGCTAGCCCTCCCTCTGACACCCAACCTTCCTCCATTGTCTGGTTTATCTCCAGAGGTTGTAGTTTTACAACTTCAAGGTGACATCCTTGATATTCGTCGGACTCAACAGCATCTCCAAACTCTTATCCACCATAATTTCAAATGTCTGAGGGAAGAGCAACAACAGAGTGCCATGGAATTCAGAAACTCACTGAGCACTCTAACCCGCACGCTGACAGAGCTCAGTGAGAGTGGAAGACGGGAAATTACTGGTGCCCTGGACAGGCAGTTTGACTACCAACGAAACCAACTCACTGCCACTCTCCAATGGCGCCTGCAACATCACCACACTGAGGTCCTCAAGGACGTTAATTCTGTTTTTTCTCCCATGGTTAACACTGTAGGCCACTTGCAGAGAGAACTCTCTAATTGTGTTAAAATGTTGGATGACGTGTCTGTGGACATGGCCTCCATTAGGCACAACTCCTTACACAGAGTTTCTCTGGTGTCCACTTCTGTTCAGACCACTGAGGGCCAAGCTGGCACCTCTGAACAGCCAAGACAAGGCAATGCTACAGTCATCACTGTCGATGGACTGGTTCGCTTGGGACAGCAGTTTGAGAAGGACAGAGAATGCCAACAGCAATATGACCAGAGAAAGAAACAGACACCCAAACAGTTGCCCAAGACAGACCATCAACAACAGCCAGAGTCTCCAGCCAAGACCTCTCTCATGTTCTGTTGGAGATGTAGCCAAAAGGGACATTCTTCAGCTACATGTCCAAGACCGTATCAGTAAACCCTTCCAGAAACCACAAATCACAACAGGCCAACACACCTAACTCTCTTCGCAGCAATGACCATCCTTCTCTGGGTGCTTTAACCAGAGCTGAAACCCCAAGAGTCACTGCCTACGCCCCCATCGACATCCCCATCCTTTCAGTTAATACCGCACCAATCAGAAGCTAAAAAGTTACATGATTGGGGTTCAAATGTGGCACTCTTCTCTGCTGTTGCTCCGGTACCACTAACCCTTGATAATCCTTCTGACGATCTCCTTTTACAGGCTGTGAGAAGAGCTCAGCTGGAACAGCCAGAGGAGTTACGGCTGTTGGAACAGCTGCAGAATAATGCTGATGTATGTACTTCAAAGCTAGGACGCACCGGGCTCCTGAAGCACAAAATATTCCTTACACAGGAAATGCTGATCAAGCAAAAGCCATATCGTTTGTCCCCAGCGAAGCTAATCATCCAAAAGGGACTCATAAATGATATGTTAGCACAAGATATAATAGAACGTTCCTCCTCTCCCTGGGCTGCTCCTGTTGTCCTCATCCCAAAAAAGACTGGTGGTCTTAGATTTTGTGTGGACTATAGGAAGACCAACAATGTTTCTCAGACTGATGCCTATCCTCTTCCTACCATCCATGAGATCCTGGAGTCATTGTCTGGCGCTGTTGTGTTCACTACCCTTGACCTCAATAGTGGTTATTGGCAGGTTGAGATGGACCAGGAAAGCAAGGATAAGACTGCTTTTGTCTGTGCTGAGGGCTTGTTTTCCTTTAAGGTGATGCCCTTTGGATTAAAGAATGCCCCTGCCACTTTCCAAAGACTCATGGAGATTGCGTTAGGTGAGCTCAAAGGGAAGATCTGTTTCGTCTACCTGGACGATATAATTATCTACTCTCAGAACAGAGAAAGACACTTTCAAGATCTTCAAGCAGTGTTGGACAAGCTACGAGAAGCTGGTCTGACCTTGAATATGAAGAAGAGCAACTTCTGCCAAACCTCCCTGAAGTTCCTTGGCCATATTGTGTCTTTCGACGGCATTCATGTGGATTCTGAAAAGACAAAGGCTGTACAAGACTTCCCTGTGCCAACCACACTCAAGGCCCTTCAACGGTTCCTTGGTATGGCTGGATGGTACCATCGGTTTGTGTCGAACTTCTCCCAGGTGGCAGAACCCCTCAACGCGTTGAAGCGAAAAGGAGCGAAATTCCAATGGACGGCAGAGTGCCAGACCTCATTTGAAACCCTGAAACGACATCTCGTCACACCTCCCATTTTAGGTCATCCCAACTTTAATTGCCCTTTTGTTGTTTACACTGATGCAAGTGATGTTGGACTTGGTGCTGTCCTAGTCCAACAGACTGGACTTGGCACTGAAGAAGTGCTAGCGTTCGCCAGTCGGACATTGAATGGAGCAGAACGGAACTACACAACCGAGCAAGAGTGCCTTGCAGTTGTCTGGGCTTTGGAAAAGTGGAGGTACTACTTGGAGGTAGACACTTCACTGTGGTCACTGACCATTCCTCCCTTGTGTGGGTGTTCAAGACCAACAAACCAAGCACCAGACTCATAAGATGGGCTCTACGGTTGCAAGAGTTCACCTTTGCAGTGGAATACAGGAAAGGAAAATACAACACTGTTCCAGATGCCTTGTCGAGAGCTCCTGCTTGTGATAATGGTGGCCCTCATTTTACATGTGCTACTGTCCTGTCAAGCAGTCGAGACTCGCCCAAAACGGACTTTCCCATCTCTGATGAGGCCATATGGAAAGCCCAACAGGATGATCCAGAAGTACAGGCTTTGTACCAGACTATCCTGGAAGATGGAGAAAAGATGGTCAATCCTACCACAAAGCTGACCATCATGGAAGACAAAGTCTACCGAGTTGTACAACTACCTCACAGAACACTCTACCAAATGTACATACCGGACACTCTACGCCTACAACTGCTTCAACATTTCCATGAAGACCCATTAGCTGGTCATTTGGGCAGGTTCAAAACCTACAAGCGGTTGCAAGCGTTACTCTACTGGCCACATCTGAGCATGGATGTGAAGTCACACATCCGAAATTGTCAGGTTTGTCAAATGTACAAACCAGAAGGTAGAAAGCCTGCTGGCAAGTTGCAGCAAACGGTGGTTACCCGACCTTGGGAAATGTTAGGAGTGGATTTGATGGGTCCATTTCCTAGAAGCTCCAATCAGAATGTGTACATACTTGTTTTTGTTGATTACTATTCAAAGTGGGTGGAACTCTTTTCCCTGCGTCAGGCCACAGCAAGGACCGTCTCTAACATCCTTACGAAAGAGATCCTGACTCGCTGGGGAGTGCCTGATTACATCCTGTCTGATCGAGGTTCCCAATTTGTCTCTGATCTCTTTGAGGAGACCTGCCAAAGATGGAACCTGAGACAGAAGTTGACCACGGCCTATCACCCACAGACCAATCTCACTGAGAGAGTAAATCGAACCTTGAAGACAATGATTGCTTCCTATGTAGGGACGCAGCACAAACACTGGGACAAGCACCTTCACAAGTTTCGATTTGCCCTGAATTCTGCTGTGCAAGAGTCCACTGGAGTCACACCTGCAGAGCTGAACCTAAGTCGTCCTCTCCGAGGACCCTTGGATATGGTGCTACAGCCCCAGCAGCTTACTCCAGACGCTGCTTGCTATGACCAGGTAGGCCATCTCCATGACTTGAGAGCTCTTGTCTCAAAGAACATGATCCAGGCTCGACTCAAGCAGAAGAGAAATTATGATAAGAACAGACGAGACATGCAGTTCCAGCTTCGTGATCGGGTGTGGCTTCGCTCTCATCCTTACTCGAAAGCTGAACAATTCTTCTCGGCCAAGCTCGCTCCTAAATGGCAAGGACCATATAGGATTGTGGAGCAGATGGGCCCTTTGAACTACCGAGTGGTGAAAGAGGACACAGGTGAAGATATGCGCATCGTCCATGTCTCACGCCTTAAGGCCTGTTACCCCTCGGCTGAGGAAATGGAGGCGATTGAGCGCCGCAAGGTCCTGGATATCTTTGAAGAGGATAGTGAGGATACTTTTCTCGGATTCCCAAACCCAGAAGTCTCGCACCTTAAGGCCTGTGACCCCTCAGCTGAGGAGCGTGAGCTCCAAAAAGTAATGAATCTTTTTGTAGAGGAAAGTGATGAGGAGACCTTTCTCGGTTTCCCCGACCAAGATGTGCCTTCCAGGGCAATGGTCGGCTTTTTCCAGGGGAGGGGGGTGTGTGACGGCCCTGAATTTTTCTGAACCGTCTCAGTGCAGCTCCTTCCAATAGGGCGCTTTCCCTTTAATTCCCAATTAAATAGCCAGCATCAGCTGCACGAAAGTGGGGTTTTGTGATGGAGACGTGCATGAGGATGTGTTCAACCCTCAGTTCCGAAGCTTCTCTATTCCGTTTGTTTTGTTGCCGTTAAACGTGTGTTTTGTAGCCTAAGAGAGTTTACCCAGGATCGGATCCACTCTTTGCGTCCCTGGACTACACCTCTCCGTTCTTCGTGGCCTTTCTCCGCTGGAGATCTACTGGCGGATTGGATTGTCTGACTGACCGACTGACTACCACCTTTTTGTATACGGTATTTCATTTGTTTGGATGTGATGTATACTGTGATTTGTGTAGTTAGTGGTAGTTGAGGACTTAATTAAGAGTTGATCCGCTTTAAGGTTCTGTGGTAAAGTAATTGTTATATTGATTGTATGTTTAATACTGGGTTTACGCTACACGGAACGAACGGACAAACATTGCGTGACAAAAGTCACTTGAGTTCACTGAACTCCTTTACCGGGCAGGACTCTTTTTAGGCCCGAGGTACAGGACATTTCTGGAGGAACCAGAACTCATTGTGATATTATTATATATGTGTGTAATCATTGTTGTTGCTAATACAACCCACGCAACAGAATATAATTGTTTTTGAAGTTCTTTTCAATGTTTTAAGGGTTTATGAAAAGTTTATTTCCATCCTGACTTTTACATACGTCCTTTGTATTGGTGTAGACTTGACGGACCAGATGGGACTCATTCCCACCCAAACTAAAAGGAGAAACTAATGTTTTCTCTGGTAGGCACAACCTACCTGGCACCCCTATAAATAATAACCTCAAGTCAAAACCGTTACAACATATTCAATTGCGCCCTATCTCAGTCTGCTGTTCCCACACGCTTCATGATGGCCTCCATTGTTCCTGTGCCCAAACAGTGACACTTTAATTAATGCCACTTTAATAATATTTACATATCTTACATTACTCATCTCATATGTATATACTGTATTTTATACCATCTAGTTGCACCTTGCCTATGCCGCTCGGCCATCGCTCATCCATATATTTATATGTACATATTCTCATTCATCCCTTTTAGATTTGTGTGTATTAGGTAGTTGTTGGGAGTTGTTAGATTACTTGTTAGATATTACTGCACTGCAGGAACTAGAAGCACAAGCATTTGACTACACTCGCATTAACATCTGCTAACCATGTGGAGGAGAGGAGAGAAGGAGAGGATCAGTTCAATTTGATTTGATTTGAAGGATACATGAATCAAATAAAATCTGAATGACCGTTTTACTGCGATAGACTGGGGAAGGTGACATGAATCAAATTAAATCTGAATGACCATCTTACTGCGATAGACTGGGGAAGGCTACATGAATCAAATTAAATCTGAATGACCATCTTACTGCGATAGACTGGGGAAGGCTACATGAATCAAATGAAATCTGAATGAGCGTCTTACTGCGATAGACTGGGGAAGGCTACATGAATCAAATGAAATCTGAATGACCGTTTTATGAAGACTCAAATCAAATTAAATCTGAATGACCGTCTTACTGCGATAGACTGGGGAAGGCTACATGAATCAAATGAAATCTGAATGACCGTCTTACTGCGATAAACCTAAAATCCTATCTAAATAGTCTCAGTTGTTTTCCTGAACTTAGTCTGACCTTTCTTGACATGATTTAACAGCAACCCTTTTTCTCTGGTTGTTTTGGGGGCAGATTAATGTTATGTGTGAAAGGACAGGGAGAGGAGGAGAGGAGAGAAGGAGAGGAGGAGCAGAGGAGGGGAGTAGATGAGAAGGGGAAGAGGAGAAGAGGAGAGGAAAGGAGGAGAGGAGAGTAGGAGCAGAGGAGTGGAGTAGAGGAGGGAAGATGAGAGGAGGAGAGGACAAAGTAGCAGAGAAGGGGAGAGGATAGGAGGACAGGAGAGGAGGAGAGGAGAGTAGGAGCAGAGGAGTGGAGTAGAGGAGGGAAGATGAGAGGAGGAGAGGACAAAGTAGCAGAGAAGGGGAGAGGATAGGAGGACAGGAGAGGAGGAGAGGAGAGGATGAGAGAAGGAGAGGAAAGGAGGAGAGGAAGGGGAGGAGGGGAGTAGAGGAGGAGAGAGGAGAGGAGGAGGGGAGTAGAGGAGGAGAGGAGAGGAGAAGAGGAGGGGACGAGAGGAGGAGAGAGGAGATGAAAGGAGGAGGGGAGAAGAGGAAAGGGGAGTAGAGGAGGAGAGAGGAGAGGAGGAGAGAGGAGAGGAGGGGAGGAGAGGAAAGGGGAGGAGAGGAGGAGAGAGGAGAGGAGGAGAGAGGAGAGGAGGAGAGAGGAGAGGAGGAAGGGAGGAAGCAATGTTTAATTCACCAGTGCTAACTGTCCACCCGGCTGCTCTGATGGGGAATATCTAAATAGTCTGTTGTTTTCCTGAACTTAGTCTGACCTTTCTTGACATGATTTAACAGCAACCCTTTTTCTCTGGTTGTTTTGGAGGCAGATTAATGTTATGTGTGAAAGGACAGAAGGAGAGGAGAGAAGGAGAGAAGGAGTAGATGAGGAGGGGAGGAGGAGAAGAGGAGAGGAGAGGAGAGGAGGAGAGGAGAGGAGGAGAGGGGGGAGGGAGGGAGCAAAGGAGGGGGAGAAAAGAGGATAGCAGAGAAGGAGAGGAGGATGAGAGGAGGAGGGGACAGGAGAGGAGGAGAGAGGACAAAGTAGCAGAGAAGAGAGGAGGAGGGAGGAGAAGCTGAGAGGAGGAGAGGACAAAGTAGCAGAGAAGGGGAGAGGAGAGGATAGGAGGACAGGAGAGGAGGAGGAGGGAGATGAGAGGAGGAGAGGACAAAGTAGGAGCAGAGGGAGGTGGAGAGGATGAGAGGAGGAGGGGAGGAGGAGGGAAGATGAGAGGAGGAGGACAAAGTAGGAGAAGGGAGAGAGGATGGGAGGACAGGAGAGGAGGTTAGGAGAGGATGAGAGGAGGAGGGGAGGAGGAGGAAGATGAGAGGAGGAGAGGACAAAGATGAGAGGATAGGAGGAGGAGGGGGAGAGGAAGAGGGAAGCAGAGGAGGGGAGTAGAGGGGGATGAGGGGAGAGAGGAGGAGGAGGAGAGAAGGAGGGGAGGAGAGGAGAGGGGATGAGAGGAGAGGAGGAGGGGAGGAGAGGAAAGGGAAGCAGAGGAGGGGAGTAGAGGATGAGAGAGGAGAGGAGGAGAGGAGAGGGGGAGAGAGGAGAGGAAAGGGGAGTAGAGGAGGAGAGAGAGAGGGGGAGAGAGGAGAGGAGGAGAGGAGGAGAGAGGAGAGGAGGAAGGGAGGAAGGGAGGAAGCCATGTTTAATTCACCACTGCTCTGCTCTAACTGTCCACCCGGCTGCTCTGATGGGAAATATCTGGAGACAGTCACGCACAGCTCAGAAACATCTGTGGCCTTTCCTTATATAAAAGGCTCCTGTCTTTCTCTATCTCTCTGGTTTAGTAACAGGTTGCTTGAGGATACTGACAGACTGACTTCAAGAATCTGCCATTTTCTTTCAATGACCTCTGACATCATGTTTTGTAATGATTGTTGCTGTTTGACGTATTGTGGCAGAAGCTCCCTGAGAAACCCTGGTTGTTGTCATTTGATCAAAGATGGAGAAACTGGCTGCTGGTTGAGCAAAATTATGTTGGATTCATGATGATTCCTGATGGTTTATGATGATTCGTGATGATTCATGGTGATTCATGACAATTCATGATGATTTATGATGATTCATGATGGTTTAGGATGATTCATGAGGATTTATGATGATTCATGATGATGTTTCAACCAGCCAATGAGAGTGGTTCTAATACACTGCTCAAAAAATAAAGGGAACACTTAAACAACACAATGTAACTCCAAGTCAATCACACTTCTGTGAAATCAAACTGTCCACTTAGGAAGCAACACTGATTGACAATAAATTTCACATGCTGTTGTGCATCTCTCTCTCTTTCCTGACCCATTCTGTTTCCACCCATCTCTCTCTCTTTCCTGACCCATTCTGTTTCCACCCATCTCTCTCTCTTTCCTGACCCATTCTGTTTCCACCCATCTCTCTCTCTTTCCTGACCCATTCTGTTTCCACCCATCTCTCTCTCTTTCCTGACCCATTCTGTTTCCACCCATCTCTCTCTCTTTCCTGACCCATTTTGTTTCCACCCATCTCTCTCACTTTCCTGACCCATTCTGTTTCCACCCATCTCTCTCTCTTTCCTGACCCATTCTGTTTCCACCCATCTCTCTCACTTTCCTGACCCATTCTGTTTCCACCCATCTCTCTCTCTTTCCTGACCCATTCTGTTTCCACCCATCTCTCTCTCTTTCCTGACCCATTCTGTTTCCACCCATCTCTCTCTCTTTCCTGACCCATTCTATTTCCACCCTTCTCTGTCTCTTTCGGCTCGCTGTCTACGGTTTTATTATGATTGTTATTCTTATTGTTTCTTATTGTTTCTCTTATTCTCTTTGGGATTACCAGTCTGGCTCCTTCCTCCTAACCGTTCTGTTCTTCTCTCTAGTTTGATGTCGGGGCTGGCAGCCCTGGACGCCAAGTGTTCCAGCCGCCTGGGCATCATGACCGTCTCCTACTACCTGTGGACCACCTTCGTGGCGGTGGTGGTGGGCATCCTCATGGTTACCATCATCCACCCAGGTGGCGCCGCCCAGAAGGAGGACAACGAGGACAGCGGCAAGCCAATCATGAGCTCCGCTGATGCCCTGCTTGATCTGATTCGGTAAGAGACAGATCATTAAATTTACCTTTGACCTTTGTTGTTGTGTCCAATGTAATTTGATTGTTTTAATGTCAGCCTACATTGAAGGTTCAAGGGTTTTTCTTATTCACGTTTACAATAAACACAACATTTGTTTCCTCAGTACATATTCAAACAGGAATATGACTTTATCACCTTTTCATCAAGCCTCTGTACTCCACGACTGTTGACCTTTGAATGGCTTTTGCTGCTCAATTAATCAAGTCATTTTACAGAGCAATTTTTTAAAATGAAAGCAACATTTTGTTTACAAGTGCCTTACACATTAACCTGGCTACTGCTGATTCATAAGACTCCCATCAAGACACCTTTGTGTTTGAGGCAGGCTTTAGAAAAATATTTTTGGGGGACAAGACTGTGTGTGTGTGTGTGTGTGCCTGCATGCATGTGAGATTATAACAGGAAGCTAACGGGGCTTCCTGCTCTTAGCTTCACCTCATCTCTTAACAACAACAACCCTCATAATAACCATTGTGCTTTCCAAATTGCACTCTATAGTGCAACTGGTCAAGAGTAGTGCACTATAAAGGGAATAGGGTGTCATTTGGGATGTTGTCTATGTAGCAAATAACCATGGCCCTCAATATACCCTAATGCTGGAGGGACGGAGGGATGGAAGGGTGGAGGGGATGGGGGATGGAGGGGTGGAGGGGTGGAGGGGATGGGGGATGGGGGATGGAGGGGTGGAGGGGTGGAGGGGATGTGGATGGAGGGGTGGAGGGGATGGGGATGGAGGGGTGGAGGGGTGGATGGGATGGGGATGGAGGGGTGGAGGGATGGAGGGGATGGGAATGGAGGGGTGGAGGGACGGAGGGATGGAAGGGTTGAGGGGTGGAGGGGTGGGGATGGAGGGGTGGAGGGGTGGATGGGATGGGGATGGAGGGGTGGAGGGACGGAGGGGATGGGGATGGAGGGGTGGAGGGACGGAGGGATGGGGGATGGAGGGGTGGAGGGGTGGAGGGGATGGGGATGGGGATGGAGGGGTGGAGGGGATGGGAATGGAGGGGTGGAGGGGATGGGGATGGAGGGGTGGAGTGGTGGAGGGGATGGGAATGGAGGGGTGGAGGGACGGAGGGGATGGGGATGGAGGGGTGGAGGGACGGAGGGATGGAAGGGTGGAGGGGATGGGGGATGGAGGGGTGGAGGGGTGGAGGGGATGGGGGATGGAGGGGTGGAGGGGTGGAGGGGATGTGGATGGAGGGGTGGAGGGGATGGGGATGGAGGGGTGGAGGGGATGGGGATGGAGGGGTGGAGGGGTGGATGGGATGGGGATGGAGGGGTGGAGGGATGGAGGGGATGGGAATGGAGGGGTGGAGGGATGGAGGGATGGAAGGGTTGAGGGGTGGAGGGGTGGGGATGGAGGGGTGGAGGGGTGGATGGGATGGGATGGGGATGGAGGGACAGGGGGATGGGGATGGAGGGGTGGAGGGACGGAGGGATGGGGGGTGGAGGGGATGGGGATGGGGATGGAGGGGTGGAGGGGATGGGAATGGAGGGGTGGAGGGGATGGGGATGGAGGGGTGGAGGGGATGGGGATGGAGGGGTGGAGGGGATGGGGGTGGAGAGGTGGAGGGGATGGGGATGAAGGGGTGTAGGGGTTGGGGGTGGAGGGGTGGAGGGGTGGAGGGGATGGGGATGGAGGGGTGGAGGGGTGGGTGGATGAGGGTGGAGGGGTGGGTGGATGAGGGTGGAGGGGTGGAGGGGATGGGGATGGAGGGGTGGAGGGACAAAACCGCTCCAGGTTTTGGCCTTTCTAGTGAGTTTTTCCTAGCCACCGTGCTTCTACACCTGCATTGCTTGCTGTTTGGGGTTTTAGGCTGGGTTTCTGTACAGCTGATGTACGAAGGGCTGTATAAATACATTTGATTTGATTTGATTTGATATGAGGCCAGACTGAGGGATCCTGTCTGTCTGTCTGTCTGTCTGTCTGTCTGTCTGTCTGTCTGTCTGTCTGTCTGTCTGTCTGTCTGTCTGTCTGTCTGTCTGTCTGTCTGTCTGTCTGTCTGTCTGTCTGTCTGTCTGTCTGTCTGTCTGTCTGTCTGTCTGTTATCTACCTAGACAGGGTAATATGGTACATAAGGCCAGACTGAGGGATCCTGTCTGTCTGTCTGTCTGTCTGTCTGTCTGTCTGTCTGTCTGTCTGTCTGTCTGTCTGTCTGTCTGTCTGTCTGTCTGTCTGTCTGTCTGTCTGTCTGTCTGTCTGTCTGTCTGTCTGTTATCTACCTAGACAGGGTAATATGGTACATGAGGCCAGACTGAGGGATCCTGTCTGTCTGTCTGTCTGTCTGTCTGTCTGTCTGTCTGTCTGTCTGTCTGTCTGTCTGTCTGTCTGTCTGTCTGTCTGTCTGTCTGTCTGTCTGTCTGTCTGCCTGCCTGCCTGCCTGTCTGTCTGTCTGTCTGTCTGTCTGTCTGTCTGTCTGTCTGTCTGTCTGTCTGTCTGTCTGTCTGTCTGTCTGTCTGTCTGTCTGTCTGTCTGTCTGTCTGTCTGTCTGTCTGTCTGTTATCTACCTAGACAGGGTAATATGGTACATGAGGCCAGACTGAGGGATCACGTCTGTCAGGATGAACCCTAAGACTCTTTTAGAGACTTCCTTCCCTCACCTATCCTGCCACTTGATGTGTGTGTGTGTGTGTGTGTGTGTGTGTGTGTGTGTGTGTGTGTGTGTGTGTGTGTGTGTGTGTGTGTGTGTGTGTGTGTGTGTGTGTGTGTGTGTGTGTGTGTGTGTGTGTGTGTGTGTGTGTGTGTGTGTGTGTGATGTAATTAGGTTTAATTAGTGACATTGAGGTCAGGGTTTAGTTCTGATCCCAAGCAGATAAGACCCTTTTAAAACAGCAACTAAGATTCCTGTTGGAACTAGCAGATAAGACCCTTTTAAAACAGCAACTAAGATTCCTATTAGAACTATCGGTTAAGACTCGTGGCGTGGGACTGCTGGGCCGATACGATTGGCTAGCTTTTCTTCCCCACCTGTCGCCCAGGAAGCGGTGACTTTACGTGGGCACCCGCTTGTTCCTCCCTCCCTTACTCTTCTCCTCTCATCTTCCAGAGCGACTGAGTACCATATGTCAGACAGTCCTGGCCAATGAGAGCCTAGCGTGGCTAGAGTGGCTTAACCAATGAGGCCCTAGAATGGCAAGAGAGCACAACATTGGCTCTGATGAGATAAAATTAGTATTTGGGTGGCTGGCTGCACAGAACCTGTATGAGACCCTGTCCATTGCCTGAGGTGTAATCAGAGAGACATTGTCTAGTCTGATACAGTAACTGTGAATCATGCTTTTTTTAGTTCATTTCTGAAACCTGTCAGCCGGCTCTCGAGTTTATTTACACTTTCCTATATTCTTCCCTTCCAGCAACATGTTTCCAGCCAACTTGGTCCAGGCAACTTTCCAACAGGTGAGCAGTAGGACATTATCATGTAAAATGGAAATGTTTCCGTTTCTGAAGAGTTTACGAAGGAGTGGTGAAGCACAACATGTTTATTAGAAGGATATGAATGAGATAATGAGATCATTTTAATCTAAGTCTGTGGATGTTTGACAAACCAATTCACCAAACACTTGGCTAACAGTTAGTGACAGGAATGAATTCAATTCAGATTCTTTAACAAATTCCAACTCTCTGTTTCACACCTGCACCATCACCATGCATAGCTTGTATATCTATACGTGACATATTAGAGTGATATTAATGTATATACTGTACATACACCGAATATACAAAACATTATGAACACCTGCTCTTTCCATGACATACAGCTCAGCAGCATTGCAGTTCTTCACACAAAGCGGTGCGCCTGGTACCTACTACCATACCCTGTTCTAAGGCATCTCTGGTCTTGCCCGTTCACCCTCTGAATGGCACACATACACAATCCATGTCTCAATCGTCTCAAGGCTTAAAAATCCTTATTGAACCTGTTTCCTCCCCTTCATCTACACTGATTTGAAGTGGATTTAACAAGTGACATCAATAAGGGATCATAGATTTCACCTGGATTCACCTGGTCAGTCTATGTCACGGAAAGAGCAGGTGTTCTTAATGTTTTGTCCACTCAGTATATAGTGTATGTCTCTGGTCTGTGTAGTACCGCACCAGGAGTATCCCCATCATGAAGACCCCTCCGCCCACGGTGACAGCTCCCCTGATGGAGAGCACCACCCGGAGGGTCTATATCTACGGTGTCCAGGACGACAACGGAACAGACGTCCAGAACTTCTCCCTGGACCTGACGCCCCCGCCAGACGTCCAGATGCGCACGCTGCCCGGGACCAGCGACGGCATGAACGTCCTGGGGATCGTCATCTTCTCCGCCACAATGGGTGAGTGACGTCACCACTGACCTCGAACCCTAACCCCCCCCAGACACCGTGTGGTGTCATTATGGGTGAGTGACAGTTCCACGAACACATGGACATACACACGGACACACACACGGACACACACACAGGGACACACACACAGGGACACACACACACGGACACACACAGGGACACACACACGGACACACACACAGGGACACGCACACAGGGACACACACACAGGACACACACACAGGGACACACACACAGGGACACACACACGGACACACACACAGGGACACACACACACGGACACACACACAGGGACACACACACACGGACACACACACAGGGACACACACACACACACACAAAAAGGCCCACTATCTCGTAGTGTCATTCAGGTTGACAGTATAACCAGCGTTCCTCCAGCCACAGCCTGAGTGACAGTTCACTTTTAATTTAGCCTCTTTTTTTTCTCTCCTCAATGTTGATCACAAACCTTTAGCAAATCAATCTGGCCCATGGTGTCTCAGTCTAACACAATGTGTTGTTGTTGTTGTTGTCTAGGTATCATGCTGGGTAGAATGGGGCCTAATGGCAGCGCCCTGGTCAACTTCTGTCAGAGTTTAAACGAGGCTGTGCTGAAGATTGTCGCCATAGTGATCTGGTAAGAGTTGTAGCTTACGGGAAGAGCAACCCAAAGACATGTCCTCTCAATAACATCGTATTAGACAACATGCTGAGATAGTCATATGTGCGGGAGTATCAACAAAATTATTATATTCTAATATTATATTTCACCTGGGCCAGTCCAAGTACTAACCTGTCTCCCATGACCAGAACCAAAACAATAAAACGCTACCTTCCTGGTCCACTGCAGGTACTTCCCGTTCGGCATCGTGTTCCTGGTGGCCGGTAAGATCCTAGAGATGGATGACCCGTCAGCCATGGGGAAGAAGCTGGGTTTCTATGCCATCACTGTGGTGATGGGCCTGATCCTCCATGGTCTCTTCATCCTCCCGGCCATGTACTTCTTCATCACCAAGAAGAGCCCCATCGTCTACATCAGGGGCATCCTGCAGGCCCTGCTCATCTCCTTGGCAACCTCCTCCAGGTAAACAACAGCAACCCTACATCTAACTCTAAACCCTACCTTAACCCTAACCCTATCCTCAACTCTAACCCTAACTCTAACCCTAACCCTAACCCTACCTTAACCCTAACCCTATCCTCAACTCTAACCCTACCTTAACCCTAACCCTATCCTCAACTCTAACCCTAACTCTAACCCTAACCCTACCCTAACCCTAACCCTATCCTCAACTCTAACCCTACCTTAACCCTAACCCTATCCTCAACTCTAACCCTACCTTAACCCTAACCCTATCCTCAACTCTAACCCTACCTTAACCCTAACCCTATCCTCAACTCTAACCCTACCTTAACCCTAACCCTAACCCTACCTTAACCCTACCTTAACCCTAACCCTATTATCAACTCTAACCCTACCTTAACCCTAACCCTTTATTTACCATCAGATGCTCTTAACCCAAATATTCACTTAACCCAGTAACCCTTTACAATAGTGCATCTAAATCTAACCCTATCCTCAAAGAGGTGGGGTTTCTCTAACCCTACCTTAACCCTAACCCTAACCCTACCTTAACCCTAATCCTAACCCTACCTTAACCCTACCTTAACCCTAACCCTAGTATCAACTCTAACCCTACCTTAACCCTAACTCTAGCCTCAACTCTAACCTTAACACTAACCTTAACCCTAACCCTACCTTAACCCTAACTCTAGCCTCAACTCTAACCTTAACACTAACCTTAACCCTAACCCTACCTTAACCCTAACTCTAGCCTCAACTCTAACCTTAACACTAACCTTAACCCTAACCCTAACCCCAACCACAACCCTAACCCATTGTCTAGCCCAGTGGTTCCAACCTTCTTTTTTTTTAAACTATGGCTCACCTTGATGGGTTCAAACATTCTGTGACACATCTAAAATGTCCCAAATCATTTATTTAGTGGTAATGACCATCTTAGCTGATCCATAGTGCAAATCATCTATTTTCTGTGACAAACATTTTTCCTGAATTAAATAGGGTTTATTTAAGCTATTTTCATTGTTCCTTACTCATTATGGTTCAGTTGTGTATTAAGAGCATCTCGCAAATATCGGATAGAAGGAAAAACAAATAGGCCTAGCTAAGGTAAAACACAGTGTAGGCCTAGCTAAGGTAAAACACAGTATAGGCCTAGCTAAGGTAAAACACAGTATAGGCCTAGCTAAGGTAAAACACAGTGTAGGCCTAGCTAAGGTAAAACACAGTATAGGCCTGGCTAAGGTAAAACACAGTATAGGCCTGGCTAAGGTAAAACACAGTGTAGGCCTGGCTAAGGTAAAACACAGTATAGGCCTAGCTAAGGTAAAACACAGTGTAGGCCTAGCTAAGGTAAAACACAGTATAGGCCTAGCTAAGGTAAAACACAGTGTAGGCCTAGCTAAGGTAAAACACAGTGTAGGCCTAGCTAAGGTAAAACACAGTATAGGCCTAGCTAAGGTAAAACACAGTGTAGGCCTAGCTAAGGTAAAACACAGTGTAGGCCTAGCTAAGGTAAAACACAGTGTAGGCCTAGCTAAGGTAAAACACAGTGTAGGCCTAGCTAAGGTAAAACACAGTGTAGGCCTAGCTAAGGTAAAACACAGTGTAGGCCTAGCTAAGGTAAAACACAGTGTAGGCCTAGCTAAGGTAAAACACAGTGTAGGCCTAGCTAAGGTAAAACACAGTATAGGCCTAGCTAAGGTAAAACACAGTATAGGCCTAGCTAAGGTAAAACACAGTATAGGCCTAGCTAAGGTAAAACACAGTATAGGCCTAGCTAAGGTAAAACACAGTATAGGCCTAGCTAAGGTAAAACACAGTATAGGCCTAGCTAAGGTAAAACACAGTATAGGCCTAGCTAAGGTAAAACACAGTATAGGCCTAGCTAAGGTAAAACACAGTATAGGCCTAGCTAAGGTAAAACACAGTATAGGCCTAGCTAAGGTAAAACACAGTGTAGGCCTAGCTAAGGTAAAACACAGTATAGGCCTGGCTAAGGTAAAACACAGTATAGGCCTAGCTAAGGTAAAACACAGTGTAGGCCTAGCTAAGGTAAAACACAGTATAGGCCTGGCTAAGGTAAAACACAGTATAGGCCTAGCTAAGGTAAAACACAGTATAGGCCTAGCTAAGGTAAAACACAGTATAGGCCTAGCTAAGGTAAAACACAGTATAGGCCTAGCTAAGGTAAAACACAGTGTAGGCCTAGCTAAGGTAAAACACAGTATAGGCCTGGCTAAGGTAAAACACAGTATAGGCCTAGCTAAGGTAAAACACAGTATAGGCCTAGCTAAGGTAAAACACAAATAGGCCTAGCTAAGGTAAAACACAGTATAGGCCTAGCTAAGGTAAAACACAGTATAGGCCTAGCTAAGGTAAAACACAGTATAGGCCTAGCTAAGGTAAAACACAGTATAGGCCTAGCTAAGGTAAAACACAGTATAGGCCTAGCTAAGGTAAAACACAGTGTAGGCCTAGCTAAGGTAAAACACAGTATAGGCCTGGCTAAGGTAAAACACAGTATAGGCCTAGCTAAGGTAAAACACAGTATAGGCCTAGCTAAGGTAAAACACAGTATAGGCCTAGCTAAGGTAAAACACAGTATAGGCCTGGCTAAGGTAAAACACAGTATAGGCCTAGCTAAGGTAAAACACAGTATAGGCCTAGCTAAGGTAAAACACAGTATAGGCCTAGCTAAGGTAAAACACAGTATAGGCCTAGCTAAGGTAAAACACAGTGTAGGCCTAGCTAAGGTAAAACACAGTATAGGCCTGGCTAAGGTAAAACACAGTATAGGCCTAGCTAAGGTAAAACACAGTATAGGCCTAGCTAAGGTAAAACACAGTATAGGCCTAGCTAAGGTAAAACACAGTATAGGCCTAGCTAAGGTAAAACACAGTATAGGCCTAGCTATGGTAAAACACAGTGTAGGCCTAGCTAAGGTAAAACACAGTGTAGGCCTAGCTAAGGTAAAACACAGTGTCTTCAGGAAGTATTCAGGCCCCTTGATTTTTTCAAAATTTTGTTACGTTACAGCCTTATTGAAAATTGATTACATTGTGCCCCCCCATCAATCTACATACAACACCCCATAGTGACAAAGCAAAAATGGGTTTTTAGAAAATGTGGCTAATTTATAAATTTAAAAAAAATTATAATGGAAATATCACATTTACATAAGCATTCAGACCCTTTACTCAGTACTTCGCTGAAGCACCTTTGGCAGCGATTACAGCCTCAAGTGTTCTTGGTTATGACGCTACAAGCTTGACACACCTGTATTTGGGGAGTTTCTCCCATTCTTCTCTGCAGAGCCTCTCAAGCTCTGTCAGGTTGGATGGGGAGCATTGCTGCACAGCTATTTTCAGGTCTATCTAGAGATGTTATATCTATACTTTGACAATATAAGTAATTTAACTTGCCATGTCAATAAAGTCTATTGAATTTAAGTGTTAGATCGGGTTCAAGTCCGGGCTCTTGCTGGGCCACTCAAGGCCATTCAGAGACTTGTCCCGGAGACACTCCTGCATTGTCTTGGCAGTGTGGTTAGGGTCGTTGTCCTGTTGGAAGGTGAACCTTCAACTCAGTCTGAGGTCCTGAGTGCTCTGGAGTAGGTTTTCAGCAAGGATTACTCTATACTTTGATCCGTTCATCTTCGCCTCGATCCTGACTAGTCTCCCTGTCCCTGCCGCAGAAAATCATCCCTACAGCATGATGCTGCCACCACCATGCTTCTCCGTAGGATTGGTGCCAGGTTTCCTCCTGACGCGAAGCTTGGCAGTTCAAACTTGGTTTCATCAGACCAGAGAATCTTGTTTCTCATGGTCAGAGAGTCATTAGGTGCCTTTTGGTAAACTCCAAGTGGGCTGTCATGTGCCTTTTACTGAGGAGTGGCTTCCGTCTGACCACTCTACCATAAAGGCCTGATTGGTGGAGTGCTTCAGAGATGGTTGACCTTTTGGAAGATTCTCCCATCTCCACAGAGGAACCTCTAGATCTCTGTCAGCGTGACCATCGGGTTCTTGGTCACCTCCATGACCAAGGCCCTTTACACCGATTGCTCAGTTTGACCGGGTGGCCAGCTAGGAAGAGTCTTGGTGGTTCCAAACATATTCCATTTAAGAATGATGGACGCCACTGTGTTTTTGAGGACCTTCAATGCTGCAGATTTTTTTAATACCCTTCCCAAGATCTGTGCCTCGGGATGTTCCCCAATTGTGGAAGGAGGGCCCGAGTGAAAAGGTTTGTGAACCCCTGCTGTAGCGTAGCCATGTTACAGAGGAATGTTTTCACTAGCCAGGTCGTGTGCGTGAACATAGCCTATGTGCTGTTGTCAGCTCTATCCACAGGAGGCTGCTGAACAGAGAACGGCTCAAAACAATGGCCAGAACGGAGCAAATGGAATGGCATCAACCGCATGGAAACCAGGTGTTTCATGTACGTGATACCATTCTACTTATTCCACTCCAGCCATTTCCACAAGCCCATTCTCCCCTAATTAAGGTGCCACCAACCTCCTGTGACTCTATCGTTCAACATCGTCTATCCTTCAATGATATAAGATTTGGCTAAAGAAAGCACATGTATAATGGGACCAGCAGGCCATGTTTTTTAAAACTTTAGTTTATTATTATTTTGGATATATTTTTGACAAATACTTTCTTACTTACTTTTTTTTTTAAATTCTGGAGTATTGGTTAAGGGCTAGTAAGTAAGCATTTCACAGTTAGGTCTACTGTACACCTTTTGTGTACAGTAGACGTGTATTCGGCTCATGTGACTTCCACCTCTCCTTCCTCTTTCACCTCTCCTTCCTCTTTCACCTCTCCTTCCTCTTTCACATCTCCTTCCTTTTTCACCTCTCCTTCCTCTTTCACTTCTCCTTCCTCTTCCACCTCTCCTTCCTCTTTCACTTCTCCTTCCTCTTCCACCTCTCCTTCCTCTTTCACTTCTCCTTCCTCTTCCACCTCTCCTTCCTCTTTCACCTTTCCTCCTATTTCACCTCTCCTTCCTCTCCCACTTCTCATTCCTCTTCCACCTCTCTTTCCTCTTCCACCTCTCCTTCCTCTTCCACTTTTCCTTCTTCTTCCACCTCTCCTTCCTCTTTCAACTCTCCTTCCTCTTCCTCTTCCACCTCTCCTTCCTCTTCCACCTCCCTTCTTCTTCCACCTCTCCTTCCTCTTCCACTTCTCATTCCTCTCCCACCTCTTCCACCTCTCCTTCCTCTCCCACTTCTCGTTCCTCTTCCACCTCTCCTTCCTCTTCTTCCACCTCTCCTTTCTCTTCCACTTCTCATTCCTCTCCCACCTCTTCCACCTCTCCTTCCTCTCCCACTTCTCGTTCCTCTTCCACCTCTCCTTCCTCTTCTTCCATCTCTCCTTTCTCTTCCACTTCTCATTCCTCTCCCACCTCTCCTTCCTCTTCTTCCACCTCTCCTTCCTCTTCTTCCATCTCTCCTTTCTCTTCCACTTCTCATTCCTCTCCCACCTCTTCCACCTCTCCTTCCTCTCCCACTTCTCGTTCCTCTTCCACCTCTCCTTCCTCTTCTTCCACCTCTCCTTCCTCTTCCACTTCTCATTCCTCTCCCACCTCTTCCACCTCTCCTTCCTCTCCCACTTCTCGTTCCTCTTCCACCTCTCCTTCCTCTTCTTCCATCTCTCCTTTCTCTTCCACTTCTCATTCCTCTCCCACCTCTTCCACCTCTCCTTCCTCTCCCACTTCTCGTTCCTCTTCCACCTCTCCTTCCTCTTCTTCCATCTCTCCTTTCTCTTACACTTCTCATTCCTCTCCCACCTCTTCCACCTCTCCTTCCTCTCCCACTTCTCGTTCCTCTTCCACCTCTCCTTCCTCTTCTTCCACCTCTCCTTTCTCTTCCACTTCTCATTCCTCTTCCATCTCTCCTTCCTCTTCTTCCACCTCTCCTTTCTCTTCCACTTCTCATTCCTCTTCCATCTCTCCTTCCTCTTCCACCTCTTCCACCTCTCCCACCTCTCATTCCATTCCTTCCACCTCTCCTTCCTCTTCCACCTCTCCTCCGCCTCTCCTTCCTCTTCCACCTCTGCTTCTTCCACCTCTCCTTCCTCTTCCACCTCTCCTTCCTCTTCCACCTCTCCTTCCTCTTCCACCTCTCCTCCGCCTCTCCTTCCTCTTCCACCTCTCATTCCTCTTCCACATCTCCTTCCTCTTCCACCTCTCCTTCCTCTTCCACCTCTCATTCCTCTTCCACCTCTCATTCCTCTTCCACATCTCCTTCCTCTTCCACCTCTCCTTCCTCTTCCACCTCTCATTCCTCTTCCACATCTCATTCCTCTTCCACCTCTCCTTCCTCTTCCACCTCTCATTCCTCTTCCACCTCTCATTCCTCTTCCACTTCTCCCACCGCTCCTTCCTCTTTCATCTCTCCTTCTACCTCTGCTTCTTCCAACTCTCCTTCCTCTTCTACCTCTCTTCCGCTTCCACCTCTTGTTCCTCTTCCAGCTCTTGTTCCTCTTCCACCTTTCCTTCCTCTTCCACCTCTCCTTCCTCTTCCATCTCTCCTTCCTCTTCCACCTCTTGTTCCTCTTCCACCTCTGCTTCTTCCACCTCTCCTTCCTCTTCCACCTCTTGTTCCTCTTCCACCTTTCCTTCCCCTTCCATCTCTGCTTCTTCCACCTCTCCTTCCTCTTCCACCTTTTGTTCCTCTTCTACCTTTCCTTCCTCTTCCACCTCTCCTTCCTCTTCCACCTCTGCTTCTTCCACCTCTTCTTCCTCTTCCACCTCTCGTTCCTCTTCCACCTCTTGTTCCTCTTCCACCTTTCCTTCCTCTTCCACCTTTCCTTCCTCTTCCACCTCTGCTTCCTCTTCCATCTCTCCTTCCTCTTCCACCTCTTGTTCCTCTTCCACCTCTGCTTCTTCCACCTCTTCTTCCTCTTCCACCTCTCGTTCCTCTTCCACCTCTTGTTCCTCTTCCACCTTTCCTTCCTCTTCCACCTCTGCTTCCTCTTCCACCTCTCCTTCCTCTTCCACCTTTTGTTCCTCTTCTACCTTTCCTTCCTCTTCCACCTCTCCTTCCTCTTCCACCTCTGCTTCTTCCACCTCTTCTTCCTCTTCCACCTCTCGTTCCTCTTCCACCTCTTGTACCTCTACCACCTTTCCTTCCTCTTCCACCTCTGCTTCTTCCACCTCTCCTTCCTCTTCCATCTTTAGTCGATGGTCACATATTGGGACATATCCCCAATGTCTCCCTCTGATAGTGTGTAATGGCTCATATGAAGTGATATTGCCTCTTCATTAGTCTCTGCTCCTCAGTTCCTCAGCTCTGATAGTGTGTATATATGTGTATATATATATATATAGAACAAGAACAAATTCTTGTTAACAATGACAACCTACCCCCGGCGACGCTGGGCCAATTGTGTACCACCCTTTGGGACTCCCAATCACAGCCAGAAGGGATACAGCCTGGATTCAGAACCAGGGACTGTAGTGACGCCTCTAGCACTGAGATGCAGTGCCTTAAACTGCTGCGCCACTCAGGGGTCCATGGAGTAATGGAGTGATATTACCTCTTCATTAGTCTCTGCTCCTCAGCTCCCCGGCTGTTGCACAGACAGATTTAGTTTCACCAGACGGGACTGTGTCAGAGTAGACTTGGGTTTCTGTCGCGCGTATTAGGACATAATTGAGAATGATCGAGTATCTACAGTCAGGATGTCCTTAATCAGTGAAATATATTTTATAAAGCCGTTTTTACTTCAGCAGTTGTCACAAAGTGGTTTACAGATCCTCCCACAGAAGTGCTGTTTCTGTGTCTTTTAGTTCCTCGACTAGCCATGATGAAACATTGACAGCAGGAGTGCTGTGAATATAATGACAATGACGTATCTTTCAATGAATCTCTCTGTTGTTGTATGAATCGTTGTCATTGAAATAATAAATAAGAGTTGAATTTGGTTGAATTCAAATGAAACAAATATGACGTTGAATCACTAAGCCCTCCGACTGACTGCATCTCTCTTGTCATTATTACTCATTAAAGCTTGAATCCTTCATTTCAAATATAACAAAGCACCTCACCACCCCTGTTACCGATAAAAAGCTGAGCAACGGGCTGGAGAAATATAACCACTCTCAAACTCAGACAGCACAATGGATGCAAGGACTGACCATCCATGACATCAACATTATAGTGTTCACCATTTTTTTGAGGCTATACAGTGCTTGTTTACATTTACGTACAAACATTGGAGCTAAACAAGCTTGTATTTTGGGTTCTGATGGGCTATGACAGTTGAACTAAGCTCATTAGGCATTTCTATATTATATTCTTCAAGAATCAATGATTATATATCACTAATTTAAAAGTCAGAAAATGGATGTAGCAACTAAGGATTCTAGCTTCGAGGGAAGGCATTGATATCCTCACCGAAAACATTGTTTACATTACCTTCAAAGTGTCACAGACTAAATTTCATTCAAATTTGGAGACTGAGTTTCAACTAGACAAACGCCTTGCTGTAAGATTTTTTATAAACTTTTTTTCTCGTTCTTCTTCTTGCCTGAGTCTGTCAGTAAACACAGACTACCTGTGGTGGGAATGTCATCTTTTGAGGTGTGAAATTATAACTTCAAGGAAAGTCATGAATAGAGATTGATTTTCTTTTCACGTGATCTGCGTCACAAGGTGGTCCTCTGTTTGTACCCTTATCCAGCTCTGAAGTTGACTACTTACTGAGATAATAGAGTTGAGTGTTTAATCTAGTCATTTACTCCCCAGCTCGGCCACGCTGCCCATCACTTTCAAATGCCTCCTGGAGAACAACCACATCGACCGACGCATCATCCGCTTCGTGCTCCCTGTGGGCGCCACCATCAACATGGACGGGACAGCGCTCTACGAGGCCGTGGCAGCCATCTTCATCGCCCAGGTCAACAACTACGAGCTAGACTTCGGCCAGATCATAACCATCAGGTATAACGCCTATATAGCCTTTATATTAAAGTTATGTAGCCTATATAGCCTTTATATTAAAGTTATGTAGCCTACATAGCCTTTATAATACAGGTATGTAGCCTATATAGCCTTTATATTAAAGTTATGTAGCCTATATAGCCTTTATATTAAAGTTATGTAGCCTATATAGCCTTTATATTAAAGTTATGTAGCCTATATAGCCTTTATATTAAAGTTATGTAGCCTATATAGCCTTTATATTAAAGCCCTACATAGCCTTTATATTAAAGTTATGTAGCCTATATAGCCTTTATATTAAAGTTATGTAGCCTATATAGCCTTTATATTAAAGTTATGTAGCCTATATAGCCTTTATATTAAAGTTATGTAGCTTATATAGCATTTTTAGCACAGGTATGTAGCCTACATAGCCTTTTTAGTACAGGTATGTAGCCTACATAGCCTTTATAATACAGGTATGTAGCCTACAAAGCCTTTATAATACAGGTATGTAGCCTACATAGCCTTTATACTACAGGTATGTAGCCTACATAGCCTTTATACTACAGGTACGTAGCCTACATAGCCTTCATAATACAGGTATATAGCCTACATAGCCTTTATAATACAGGTATATAGCCTACATAGCCTTTATAATACAGGTATATAGCCTACATAGCCTTTATAATACAGGTATATAGCCTACATAGCCTTTATAATACAGGTATATAGCCTACATAGCCTTTATAATACAGGTATGGAGCCTATGTAGCCTAGGGTAGCGGCAGGGTAGCCTAGTGGTTAGAGCGTTGGACTAGTAACTGGAAGGTTGCAAGTTCAAAGCCCCCCTACCTGACAAGGCACAAAGCTGTTGTTCTGCCCATGAACAGGCAGTTAACCCACTGTTCCTAGGCCGTCATTGAAAATAAGAATTTGTTCTTAACTGACTTGCCTAGTTAAATAAAGGTAGTATAGGTATATAGCCTTTATAGCCTTTATAATACAGGTCTGTAGCCTACATAGTCTTAGAAGGTAAACAACTTGAAAAAGGGGTGTTTTATTAACTGGATTCAATCCAAAACTGTGTTTGCTCCGGACAGTAAAGCTGACATCTGCAACATTAACTTGAATTCGCTCTCCACTGACGCGGTAACATTGCCTTTAAAAAGCTACGTTAGCTACGAGCGCGACTGGATTGAACTCCTGCTTTAGTATGAAAAGGGATGCACGGGGCACCCCAATTACAAACGGACTTATTGAACACTGTAGAAAGAAGAACACGTGGCATCAACAAACAGCCTGCCCACTGGGCAACAACGGGCTTTATACCCCTCTGTGTGTTGAATCAATGTGGAAATCCGATTGGATTTGCAAAGAGTCATCACCGTAAGGTATTTCATTTTTTTCCCCATCGACTTTTAACCTTAATCCAATGACAGGGTGAAATGTTTTGTTGATTTCACGTTGAATTCATGTTAGTTGACAACTCAATCAACTGTAAATCAAAACTAAATCAAATCAAATCAAATCAAATTTTATTTGTCACATACACATGGTTAGCAGATGTTAAATGCGAGTGTAGCGAAATGCTTGTGCTTCTACTTCTAGACTTTGAACTGACGTCTGTGCCCAGTGGGGGACTTCCTGGTCAGAAACCTGGAAGTGGTTGTAGTGAAAGCTCTAATTACTGAAATGGAACTTCCTGCATTGAAACACATTGATTATCATATTGATTATTGATTGCTAAATCATCCGTTTATGTATATTCCCTGTGGAATTATTTTGACCAAAATAGCGCAAGGGTCCAACACATCTGTAGCTTTGCGGTTTGGGAAGCACAGAAATTAATCTAGTGTTACAGTTTTGAGGATGAATTAATGAATATTATGAGATTATACTGAATCAAGCACGTAGATAAACGTAATTGTGACATGTGACTGTACTACGGCTTACCTCACAGTGATCTACACCGTAAACTAAATCCTTAAATCAGTGGCTATTACATAGCAGAGACAGTCACACACACACACACACACACACACACACACACACACACACACACACACACACACACACACACACACACACACACACACACACACACACACACACACACACACACACACACACACACACACACACACACACACACACACACACACACACACTCCTCCGCCTGTAAAATGGCCTTGCTCTCCCCTGATTTAATGACATGTTAAACTGTAATAACATTAAGCAGTCCTATCCTCCTCTACTCGTCACAGACTCCTGCTTTCCAAATGGCACCCTATTTCCTATAGAGTGCCCTACTTTTGAACAGGGCCCATAGGGCCTTGGTCAAAAGTAGTGCACTTTATGGAGAATAGGGTACCGTTTGGGACACGAGCCGACTTTGGCCAGGCAGGCAGTAATCTCCTGGCAGTAACACCCACATGACCTGTATAACTCAGCTCTCTTGTCACGACAGAATTATCAGGAGGGCTTTTAATATTCTTCTGTAGCGTCCTGCTCTATTCCCGTGGCGTTTGGCTGTTTGGAACGATAGTCCATCTGTGACGTCCCCTCCCTAGACACAGTGTCAGAGAGTGTGTTCCAAATGGCATTCTGTTCCCTTTAGAGTGAACATTCTGATCATTGCTTTCTGGTCAAAAGTAGTGCACTCTTTAGGGAACAGGGTGCCGTTCGATTATGCATGAATTTGACTGCGGTCATGACTCATGACCACCAGTGTGACGGTAATATGGTCACCGTAACAGCCCATGTCATGTCAAATGTCAAACAGCCTGTGTACCTTGTGGGGGGAGGTACGGTGTCCTTGTGGGGGGACATACGGTGTCCGTGTGGGAGGACATACGGTGTCCGTGTGGGGGGACGTACGGTGTCCGTGTGGGGGGACGTACTGTGTCCTTGTGGGGGAGGTACTGTGTCCTTGTGGGGGAGGTACTGTGTCCTTGTGGGGGGACATACGGTGTCCATGTGGGGGGACATACGGTGTCCGTGTGGGGGGACGTACGGTGTCCGTGTGGGGGGAGGTACTGTGTCCTTGTGGGGGGACATACTGTGTCCTTGTGGGGGAAGTACGGTGTCCGTGTGTGGGGAGGTACTGTGTCATTGTGGGGGGGACATACTGTGTCCTTGTTGGGGGAAGTACGGTGTCCTTGTGGGGGAACATACTGTGTCCTTGTGGGGGGACATACTGTGTCCTTGTGGGGGGACGTACGGTGTCCGTGTGGGAAGAGGTACTGTGTCCTTGTGGGGGGACATACTGTGTCCTTGTGGGGGGACATACTGTGTCCTTGTGGGGGGAAGTACGGTGTCCGTGTGGGGGGAGGTACTGTGTCCTTGTGGGGGGACGTACTGTGTCCTTGTGGGGGGATGTACAGTGTCCTTGTGGGGGGACGTACTGTGTCCTTGTGTGGGGAACATACGGTGCAGTGTATGCTGTCTACTGTATGTCAGAATCACAGGTCAAGGGTTATTGGTCAAATTCGATCATTACATCACACAACAAGGAACCAATGATTTCAGAGCCTCACTGTCTTCCTTCACTCTCTCTTCCTGTCTTTCTTTACTCTCTCTTCACTCTCTCTTCCTGTCTTTCTTCACTCTCTCTTCCTGTCCTTCTTCACTCTCTCTTCCTGTCTTTCTTCACTCTCTCTTTCTATCTTTCCTCACTCGCTCTTTCTGTCTTCACTCTCTCTTCCTGTCTTTCTTCACTCTCTCTTCACTCTCTCTTCCTGTCCTTCTTCACTCTCTTCACTCTCTCTTCCTGTCCTTCTTCACTCTCTCTTCCTCTCTTTCTTCTTCACTCTCTCTTCTTCTCTCTTCCTCTCTTTCTTCACTCTCTCACTTCTTGAGACGACCGGCAGGAGGAGAGTTCCTTGTCTTTCTTCACTCTCTTTCACTCTCTCTTCCTGTCCTTCTTCACTCTCTTCCTGTCTTTAGAACTGTCTTCCTGTCTTTCGTTCTCCCTGACTCTCTTCCTCCTGAAGTCTTTCCACTCAGCTCTTTCTAGGACTTTCTTCTCACTCTTCCTGTCTTTCTGAAGAAGGCATCACTCTCTCTTCACTCTCTCTTCCTTGTCTTTCTTCACTCTCTCTTCACTCTCTCTTCCTGTCCTTCTTCACTCTCTCTTCCTGTCCTTCTTCACGCTCTCTTCCTGTCTTTCTTCATTCTTTCTTTCTGTCTTTCTTCACTCGCTCTTTCTGTCTTTCTTCACTCTCTCTTCCTGTCTTTCTTCACTCTCTCTTTCTATCTTTCCTCACTCGCTCTTTCTGTCTTTCTTCACTCTCTCCTCCTGTCTTCCTTCACTATCTCTTCCTCTTTTTCTGTCCCTCATGGGTTGTGTCCCAAATGGCACCCTATTCCATATGCAGTTTGCTACTTTTGACCAGAGCCCAGTAGTGCACTAAATAGGGAATAGTGTGCTGTTTGGGATGCTGCAATGATCAATAGCCTACAATAGAATCAACTAGAGGGTTGTACTGAGGCATAATTTGCAGGTGCTGGACACAGTACAGATCTGATAATCCAGTCAGGGTCACTAATAGCATTGTGAGCCATGATGTTCTGCCTTGTAAGATAGGTGAAAGGCTGCGTAGATCGACAAGGCACTGATTGGCGACAACTGGGGATGAAAACCCGGAAGGGGTCCAGAGAGAAAGACGGACGACAAATCCTCTTTCGTTTCCAGTATCACAGCTACGGCTGCCAGTATTGGTGCAGCTGGAATCCCGCAGGCCGGATTGGTCACCATGGTGATCGTGTTAACCTCGGTGGGCCTGCCCACTGATGACATCACTCTCATCATTGCTGTAGATTGGGCGTTGTAAGTATAGTTTGTCTTCTCCATGGTTTAGTTTTATCAATGCTTTTACATATAGCAATAAAGGTTCAGGTGTTGATTTTCAAAACAAAGGATGTTGTATTTTTTATTAATGTTTTACTGAGACATTATGACAACAAGGTGATCTTCAAATATATAACAAAGTGATGTCAATATGCCACATAAACCCTGCTACTGTAATTGTATAGTGTTGTGTCTCACAAGACTACAAGTGTGGACTGCAGCTCCAGTGCCAGTTCCCCACAGAGCCTCCCAACACCATCAAGGCAGCTGAACCTCCATTTTGTGTTCCAGGGACCGTTTCAGGACCATGGTCAACGTGATGGGAGATGCCCTGGCCACGGGGATCATGGCTCACATCTGTAGAAAAGACTTCGTCAAGGAAGGAGAGCAGGTGAGAAATACCCTAACCTGGCATCACAATGCCTGCCAGACACTCTCGACTTTCCATTCACGGAAGTTAGATTTCCGTTGTGTACAGTGAACTGACTGTCTGCTGGAAGAGGAAGAGGTGAGTGGTCAGAACCTTGGAGAATGTTACACTGTAGTACATACCACAGTAGAACACGTCTACAGAGGTCGAGAAGAGACACAAGCATTTATTTGCCTCTGATCACCCAACCTCTCTGTTGAATACAGATATTACAAATCTGACTAAAAGTCCTATCGTTCTGCTAAAGACACCCGGAAGTTTATCATTCCCATTATATTCAAAGACAATCACACAGAGTTCATTAGGTTTTGACCCTCTTACTCTAATATTTATGAGCTTCTCAATTATATTTATCTCACTCAATTTAATCCTGATTATTTTGCTCATTTGTCTGTAGGCCAACCCTTGCCTCCCAGATAGCTGTGCCCCAACCCGGCCAGTAAGGAGTGAAATGCTCTCTCTCTCTAGAGATGTGTGTTGGGTTGGAGAAGAAACTCTGAACTGGGTTCTGGAACAGGCCAGGAAGTAACAGGTGGCACGTAGACTCTGGAACTGTCCAGGGTCAAGAGCGGCCAGGTTCTCCACATGGCGAGAGAGAAATACGGCAGACTTAATTTCCTTGGTCGGTTCTTCTGTCATGTCAGGTGAAAGGGACCCAAAGCGACTTGGCGAAAACAGAGTCTTTAATCAGTAAAGACTTCGATCCTGAAATGCAGGTGAACAGCAGGTTGCCTCGGGAAGGCACTTAACCAGACAGACTCCGGCTCACCACGCATCTGAGGAAAACACAGCTGCACGGTGAATTCTAGACAAGGAACCGACAGGACAGGGAAACACAAAGGATAGGGACTCTAATCAGAAAGGATCGGGAACAGGTGTGGGAAGAGATTGATTAGGGGAATAGGAACAGCTGGGAGCAGGAACTGAACGATAGAGAGAAGAGAGAGCTTAGAGAGTGAGAGAGGGAGGGGGGATAGAAAGAGGGAAAGAACCTAATAAGACCAGGAGGGAAACGAATAATACAAACCTCTGATGCTGTAGTGAGATCGTGGGCCGTCTATTTGTTTAATAACATAGGGAATTATTTGTTTCGGCATAAATTCCCAGATTGTTTTCTTCTACATTTGTGTGTGGTCTATTATTAAATGTTACGAGATTAAAGAACATGAAAACAAAGCTTCAATTGTAACTTATATTCACGTGTGAATGCCGGCCTTTTCATTTTTAGTTTCTTATTCGCCGATGTGTCTGTCCTCTGATCATTTCTATGGATGCAACACGTTTTCTTTTGATCCAACAATCAGGCCATGGACTTGTTTTTCATGGGGAATTACTTTGCTCTGGCAACTAATGAAGGTATTCGTTCCTTCTTGTACCCTCCTGCAGGTGCCTCTGATCTGTGAGACCAAGCCCATGATCAGCATCCAGCAGATGATGACGTACCAGAAGAACGGTGGGTACCAGCACCCTCCCTGCGGACCAGAGGGCCCGGACGTGGCTCGTCTGATGCAGCTGGAAGAGGGGTTACGGCCGGAGCAGAGGAAAAGGAACCCCCACGCTCCCCAACAAAAGAGGGAGCACAAGGATAAGGACCACTGCTCCATCGACATGAATGGCCTGGAGACTAACGTATAGAGGGAGCCAGTCATCAGCACCACAGCAACCGGCTGCGTCCCGATTCTCCACATTTCTCTAGTAGTGGGCACATGCATACTCTCCGTCACGAATCTAACAGTGGTGGATCTAACAACTCCCTCCAGCCAATGGTTACACCAGTTCAATGTTTTTAACACCATGACAAGGAGTGGGAAAGTGCATACTTTGGACAAAGGTGGACAATCAGAATGCAGCCAAGATTCTAGCTACAGGTGAGAGGAGGGGACTGACTGACCAACTGCAACAGATGCAGGAGGAGGATCCAACAAGAAAATGTGATTTTCTACATGATTTATATTACGACCCAGTATGATTGTGCATGTGTGTGTATGTACTTATCAGAGTTGTTACACGACAGCAGAATGATTTTAGAGAAACATTCTATATAATGAGGAGGCATTCTATATGATGAGGAGACATTCTATATGATGAGGAGACATTCTATATGATGAGGAGACATTCTATATGATGAGGAGACATTCTATATGATGAGGAGACATTCTATATGATGAGGAGACATTCTATATGATGAGGAGACATTCTATATGATGAGGAGACATTCTATATGATGAGCAGACATTCTATATGATGAGGAGACATTCTATATGATGAGGTGACATTCTATATGATGAGGAGGCATTCTATATGATGAGGAGACATTATATATGATGAGGAGACATTCTATATGATGAGGAGGCATTCTATATGATGAGGAGGCATTCTATATGATGAGGAGACATTCTATATGATGAGGAGACATTCTATATGATGAGGAGACATTCTATATGATGAGGAGACCGGTCCTTCTGTAGCTCAGTTGGTAGAGCATGGCGCTTGTAACGCCAGGGTAGTGGGTTCGATCCCCGGGACCACCCATATGTAGAATGTATGCACACATGACTGTAAGTCGCTTTGGATAAAAGCGTCTGCTAAATGGCATATATACATATATAGGAGACATTCTATATGATGAGGAGGCATTCTATATGATGAGGAGACATTCTATATGATGAGGAGACATTCTATATGATGAGCAGGCATTCTATATGATGAGGAGACATTCTATATGATGAGGAGACATTCTATATGATGAGCAGGCATTCTATATGATGAGGATACATTCTATATGATGAGCAGGCATTCTATATGATGAGGAGACATTCTATATGAGGAGCAGGCATTATATATGATGAGGAGACATTCTATATGATGAGGAGCAGGCATTCTATATGAGGAGCAGGCATTCTATATGATGAGAAGGCATTCTATATGATGAGGAGGCATTCTATATGAGGAGCAGTCATTCTATATGATGAGGAGACATTCTATATGATGAGGAGACATTCCATGTGACAATGACACATTCCATATGACAAGGGGACATTCTATATGACAAGGAGAGCTTCTAAATGATGAGGAGACATTCCATGTGATAATGACACATTCCATATGACAAGGGGACATTCTACATGACAAGGAGAGCTTCTAAATGATGAGGAGACATTCCATGTCACAATGACACATTCTATATGACAAGGATAAATTATTTTTGACAAAGAAACATTCTATATGACAAGGAGACAGTCTATAGGATGAATAGACATTCTAAATGACAAGGAGAAATTTTATATGTTGAGGAAACATACCATGTGTCAATGAAACATTCTATATGGCAAGCAGACATTCTATTCGATGGGCAGACATTCTATACGATGAGGAGACATTGTAAACGACAAGGAGATATTCTATATGATGAGCTGACATTCTATAGGATGAAGAGACATTCTATATGAAGAGCAGACATTCTATATAATGAGGAGACATTCTATATGACAAGGAGACATAAATGATGAGGAGACATTTTAAATGCCTAGGAGACATTCTATACGATGAGGAGTCTTTTCATATGAAGAGCAGACATTCTTTATGAAAAGCAGACATTCTATATATTGAGACGTTCTATATGACAAGGACACATTGTATGTGAAGAGCAGACATTCTATATATTGAGACGTTCTATATGACAAGGAGTCTTTTCATATGAAGAGCAGACATTCTTTATGAAAAGCAGACATTCTATACATTGAGACGTTCTATATGACAAGGCCACATTGTATGTGAAGAGCAGACATTCTATACAATGAGGAGTTGTTCTATATGACAAGGAGACATTCTATATGACAAGCAGATATTCTATACAATGAGGAGACATTCTATATGACAAGGAGATATTCTATATGAAGAGCAGACATTCTACATGATGAGCACCCATTCTATACAATGAGGAGACATTCTATATATGATGAGATGAGACATTCTATATGATATGGAGACATTCTATATATGATATGGAGACATTCTATATATGATATGGAGACATTCTATATGATATGAAGACTTTCTATATGATATGGAGACATTCTATATATGATATAGAGATATTCTATATATGATATGGAGACATTCTATATGATATGGATACATTCTATATGATATGGAGACATTCTATATGATATGGAGACATTCTATATGATATGGAGACATTCTATATGATATGGATACATTCTATATATGATATGGAGACATTCTATATGATATGGAGACATTCTATATGATATGAAGACTTTCTATATGATATGGAGACATTCTATATATGATATAGAGATATTCTATATATGATATGGAGACATTCTATATGATATGGAGACATTCTATATGATATGGAGACATTCTATATGATATGGAGACATTCTATATATGATATGGAGACATTCTATATGATATGGAGACATTCTATATGATATGGAGACATTCTATATATGATATGGAGACATTCTATATATGATATGGAGACATTCTATATGATATGGAGACATTCTATATGATATGGAGACATTCTATATGATATGGAGACATTCTATATATGATATGGAGACATTCTATATGATATGGAGACATTCTATATGATATGGAGACATTCTATATGATATGGAGACATTCTATATATGATATGGAGACATTCTATATGATATGGAGACATTCTATATGATATGGATACATTCTATATATGATATGGAGACATTCTATATGATATGAAGACTCTCTATATGATATGGAGACATTCTATATATGATATAGAGATATTCTATATATGATATGGAGACATTCTATATGATATGGAGACATTCTATATGATATGGAGACATTCTATATATGATATGGAGACATTCTATATGATATGGAGACATTCTATATATGATATGGAGACATTCTATATGATATGGAGACATTCTATATGATGAGGAGACGTTCTATATGATGAGGAGACATTCTATATATGATATGGAGACATTCTATATATGATATGGAGACATTCTATATGATATGGAGACATTCTATATGATGAGGAGACGTTCTATATGATGAGGAGACATTCTATTCAATGAGGAGACATTTTATATGAAAAGCAGATATTCTATACGATGAGGAAACATTCTATACATGAGAAGCATACATTTTATACGATGACATAAGAGATAAAGAAGAACTGTGGGAATCTTCAGTCGGGGATTGAGGATCTGTGGACCTGTGGATAATGACAGGACAGCTAAGCTTGAGCCTTAGCCTTCCATCTTAGCTAATCAACAACCCCCTCACAATGGATGTGTCAGTCAGTCTGTCTGTCTGTCTGCTGAGCTGAGAGGTGAATGTGACTCCACTCTCATTACGCTTGTGGACTATGGATAAATAGGAAGAACTCATTTCTTTTTTGAAAATATTATTGAAATGTTATTGAAATTGTTATATTTTGCATTGGTTTTTTTTCTTGTTGAATTTTGTATGTTTTTATCATTCAGTTCTTTTTCTGAAAAACATCATCACACAAACAAATGTAATGTTGCCTCAAAACCCCATATGGGTTATGGTCATATTAGGCTCATTGGTTAGTCTTATATACCCAGCAGGTTACTCTCACAATCAACATTGGAGATAATACAGTGATTTACAGTATGGCGGTACCCCTAAACATATGGGGGTACCCCTAAACATATAGGGGTACCCCTAAACATATGGGGGTACCCCTAAACATATGGGGGTACCCCTAAACATATGGGGGTACCCCTAAACATATGGGGGTACCCCTAAACATTCAAGGCAAGAGCAGCGAGCTACAACTAAATAACCACCGGTCATACTCTGACTATGTTTATGATAATATATGCTGTAAATATATTTATTTCAAAAGTGAAAAGGAATTTGTAGTTTGTATAAACAGACAGTATGATTCAACAGGCGTCATTATATTTCTGTCATGAAATTAACATAATTATTAATTGTTTCTTCTAGTCCAATTGCACAAAATGTAACCCCCTTTTCTGTAAAAAACAAACAAACAAACAAAATATATATATATATATATTCTAAGGAAAAACAAATACACATATTGTACTGTTGTGTATTGCTTCTGTTGATGAACTGATTTTTTGGTGTTCTTATGTGAAATCAGTAGTTTGGAAATGTTAGCTGAGTTGGATTTTCTTGCTATCGCAAATACACTTTCTGCCCTTATCATGTTGAACCAAAAGAAAGACAATGTTAAGAGTTCAAAGAAGCCCAACAACACAAAAGAGACATGGCAAACATTCAAAAAGGGCAGTTAGAAAAGTTCAACAACCAAACGGATAGACTCTCAAAGAACCCAACGTTCCATCAAAGTCATACTTACCATAATCTATAGCAACCGCTTAGTGTTGATGTACATTGCCCACAGACTCACAGGGTGAAGGGAAGATAAGCTCACTAGTGTTGATGTACATTGCCCACAGACTCACAGGGTGAAGGGAAGATAAGCTCACTAGTGTTGATGTACATTGCCCACAGACTCACAGGGTGAAGAGAGGATAAGCTCACTAGTGTTGATGTACATTGCCCACAGACTCACAGGGTGAAGGGAAGATAAGCTCACTAGTGTTGATGTACATTGCCCACAGACTCACAGGGTGAAGAGAGGATAAGCTCACTAGTGATTGATTGTCCACATTGTCTCACAGACTCACAGACTCACAGGGTGAAGGGAAGATAAGCTCACTAGTGTTGATGTACATTGCCCACAGACTCACAGGGTGAAGAGAGGATAAGCTCACTAGTGTTGATGTACATTGTCCACAGACTCACAGGGTGAAGGGAAGATAAGCTCACTAGTGTTGATGTACATTGCCCACAGACTCACAGGGTGAAGGGAAGATAAGCTCACTAGTGTTGATGTACATTGCCCACAGACTCACAGGGTGAAGGGAAGATAAGCTCACTAGTGTTGATGTACATTGCCCACAGACTCACAGGGGGGAAAAGAAGATAAGCTCCTACACACACCTTGCTGAAGCTCTCCTGAGTGAGCCAGGAACGAACTACAGTCTCAAAATAGAACATTTACCTCAGGCGACGTGTTGTGTACACACTTTCCATACTGTGGCCACTAGAACATCCCAAATAGCACTCTATTCCCTGTGTAGTGCACTACTTTTGACCAAGGCTCTCAACTAAAGTAATGCACTATGTAGACAATAGGGTGCCATTTGCGACACAACCCAATTCAGTAGTCCTTAAGTGATTCCCTTTAGTCTTAACACCAGCCTGCCCTGGTTCTCTTCTTCCCAGATCATAGATCAGATCTCACAAGTTCCCCTTATCCGTTAATCGTTAACATTAAGGTGACCTAAGTCTGGTAGCCCGGGACTGAGAGGATGGACTAAACGGTCACTGAGCCAGGCCACACGGCCACCACAGCTGCTAAATGGCACCAGTTGGCACCATTGGATGGAGGAAGGGAGGGGTGGATATAGGGACGGATGGAGGGAGATATTAAGAGCGCAGGCTGTATCAGGCAGAAGGTGCGGCCCCGGTGGGGTTGGGTTGAGGGTGGAGGTGGGCTAAGCGTAGAGGGTATAAAACATAAAGTACGGCATAATGAGATGAACGCACAAAATTGAAATGACAAATGTATTCAAAAGTCAGTCAAAATGTTTTCTAATTCAGATAATCTAGAAACAGTGCTTTTTTATTTTGTTCTGTTGGTTTTGCTTTACCAAAAAGCCTTAGGCTTAACCACAATGACTGTATATATGAATCATAGGCGGTTGCTGAGGGGAGAACGGCTCATAACAATGGCCAGAACGGGGCAAATGGAATGGCATCAAACACATAGAAACCATGTGTGTGATGCATTTGATCCCGTTCCACTGATTCCGCTCCAGCCATTACCATGAGTCCGTCCTCCCCCGTTTAAGGTGCCACCAACCTCCTGTGATATGATTGGACAAAGCCATCAATCACTTGACACCATTTGTTCCTATGTGAAGACTCAATAGCGCATTGAAGCCAAATGAAGTTGGTTAAGATTACAGCTCATGGAGACATAACATGTGCCGTTTGAGCTAATCCAGGAAGTGATGTTACAGGCTAACTCAGTGCTGCCCCTCTCATTGATTTACTCAAGTTGAAGGCTGACCGTAGTACCGCAAGTTGCAATTAGCAACCAAATGATCCTCTTCTGTGTGCGATTTTTAAACAATTGGTTCAAGGACATACATCTGGTGTATTAGAAATAATTATTGGTACCATGATTGTCTTAAAAAATCTTTTTTTATAAACATGAAGATTGACCCCAAAGATGGCCATTCTGGTGAGTATGTAGGCCTGGGACATTTTCAGGTTCCAGGAATTGTGTTCAGAGCCTTGTGACATCGGACCGTGCAATATCATGCTGAACATGAGTTGATGGCAGTGGATGACTCATGGCATGGCAATGAGCCTCAGGATCTCGTCACGGTATCTCTACATTCAAATTGCCACCGATAAAATGCAATCGTCTTCTTTGTCTGTAGTTTATGCCTGCCAATACCATAACACCACCACCACCATGGGGCACTCTGTTCACAACGTTGACATCAGCAAACCGCTCGCCTGCACGACGCAATATACACTGTCTGCCATCTGCCTGGTATAGTTGAAATTGGAATTAATCCGTGAAGAGCATATTTCTCCAGTGTGCCAGTGGCCATCGAAGGTGAGCATTTGCCCACTGAAGTCGGTTACGACGGAGAAAAGCAGTCAGGTCAAGACCCTGGCGAGGACGAGGTCAAGACCCTGGTGAGGACGAGTTTAAGACCCTGGTGAGGACGAGGTTAAGACCCTGGTGAGGACGAGGTCAAGACCCTGGTGCTGACGAGGTCAAGACCCTGGTGAGGACGAGGTCAAGACCCTGGTGAGCAGAAATGATTTGGTTGTGCAAATCCACAGTTTCATCAGCTGTCCGAGCGGCTGGTCTCAGATGATCCCGCAGGTTAAGAAGCCAGATGTGGAGGTCCTGGGCTTGCGTGGTTAAATGGGGTCTGTGGTTGTGAGGCCGGTTGGATGTAGTGACAAATTCTCTAAAACCATGTTGGAGGCAGCTTACGGTAGTGAAATTAACATTAATTCCCGCAGTCAGCATGCCAATTGCACACTCCGTCAAAACTCGAGACATCTGTGGCCTTGTGTTGTGTGACAAAACTGCACATTTTAGAGTGGTGTTTTAGTGTCCCCAGAACAAGGTGCACCTGTGTAATGATCATGCTGTTTAATCAGCTTCTTGATATGCCACACCTGTCCGTTTTCTTTATTTACTTTCTGCACAGCCAGCATTAGCATTGCTACTAGTGAAACAATGAGAGTGGTATGGCCTATTGCAGGATGCTCCCAAAAGCATGCCCAAATCCTCATTCACTTCAAACCAAATGTTATAGCACCCAAATAGAACATTGGAGGATATTATGGGAATTCTGGTATTTATTTAACATTTCCCATTTTAAAAAAATGTCTTGCCAACATATTTGGCAAATTTTGATATGCACAAAAATAAGGTCATTTGTGTATTGTACAAATCAAATCATATTTTATTCGTCACATAAGGCGAATACAACAGGTGTAGACTTTACCGGGAAATGCTTCCTGACAATCCTTTAACCAACAATGCAGTTAAGAAAAATAAGTATTTACTAAATAAAATAAAATAAATAAAAGAGGAACAATAAAATAACAGCAGCGAGATTATATACAGGAGGTACCGGTACCGAGTCAATGTGTAGACTATATACAGGGGTACTGGTACAGAGTCAATGTGGAGACTATATACAGGGGTACTGGTACAGAGTCAATGTGGAGGCTATATACAGGGGGTACTGGTACAGAGTCAATGTGGAGGCTATATACAGGGTGTACCGGTACAGAGTCAATGTGGAGGCTATATACAGGAGGTACCGGTACTGAGTCAATGTGGAGACTATATACAGGAGGTACCGGTACAGAGTCAATGTGGAGGCTATATACAGGAGGTACCGGTACAGAGTCAAGTTGGAGACTATATACAGGGGGTACTGGTACAGAGTCAATGTGGAGACTATATACAGGAGGTACTGGTACAGAGTCAATGTGGAGGCTATATACAGGGGGTACTGGTACAGAGTCAATGTGGAGACTATATACAGGAGGTACTGGTACAGAGTCAATGTGGAGGCTATATACAGGGGTACTGGTACAGAGTCAATGTGGAGGCTATATACAGGAGGTACTGGTACAGAGTCAATGTGGAGGCTATATACAGGGGGTACTGGTACAGAGTCAATGTGGAGACTATATACAGGGGGTACTGGTACAGAGTCAATGTGGAGACTATATACAGGTGTACTGGTACAGAGTCAATGTGGAGACTATATACAGGGGGTACTGGTACAGAGTCAATGTGGAGACTATATACAGGGGGTACTGGTACAGAGTCAATGTGGAGTCTATATACAGGAGGTACTGGTACAGAGTCAATGTGGAGACTATATACAGGGGGTACTGGTACAGAGTCAATGTGGAGACTATATACAGGGGGTACTGGTACAGAGTCAATGTGGAGACTATATACAGGGGGTACTGGTACAGAGTCAATGTGGAGACTATATACAGGAGGTACTGGTACAGAGTTAATGTGGAGACTATATACAGGGGGTACTGGTACAGAGTCAATGTGGAGACTATATACAGGGTGTACTGGTACAGAGTCAATGTGGAGGCTATATACAGGGGGTACTGGTACAGAGTCAATGTGGAGGCTATATACAGGGGGTACTGGTACAGAGTCAATGTGGAGACTATATACAGGTGTACTGGTACAGAGTCAATGTGGAGACTATATACAGGGGGTACTGGTACAGAGTCAATGTGGAGACTATATACAGGGGGTACTGGTACAGAGTCAATGTGGAGACTATATACAGGGGGTACTGGTACAGAGTCAATGTGGAGTCTATATACAGGAGGTACTGGTACAGAGTCAATGTGGAGGCTATATACAGGGGGTACTGGTACAGAGTCAATGTGGAGGCTATATACAGGGGGTACTGGTACAGAGTCAATGTGGAGACTATATACAGGTGTACTGGTACAGAGTCAATGTGGAGACTATATACAGGGTGTACTGGTACAGAGTCAATGTGGAGACTATATACAGGTGGTACCGGTACAGAGTCAATGTGGAGACTATAAACAGGGGTACTGGTACAGAGTCAATGTGGAGACTATATACAGGAGGTACCGGTATAGAGTCAATGTGGAGGCTATATACAGGGGTACTGGTACAGAGTCAATGTGGAGACTATATACAGGCGGTGCTTGTACAGAGTCAATGTAGAGGCTATATACAGGGGGTACCGGTACAGAGTCAACGTGGAGGATATATACAGGGGTACCGGTACAGAGTCAATGTGTGGGGGCACCGGTTAGTCGAGGTAATTGAGGTAATATGTACATGTAGGTAGGGGTAAAGTGACTATGCATAGATAATAAACAGTGAGTAGCAGCAGCGTAAAAACACAGTCATAACATGGTATAGAAAAGTTACAGCTTAGGCCGAGTACATGGGGAGCTGTATCTCCGCAAATGATCAGTCTATCTGGTCAAAATCACTGACACAGGTCCCCGGCACAGGTAACTCCACCCTCTGGTGGTACGGTTAACTCCTCCTTCTGGTGGTACGGTTAACTCCTCCTTCTGGTGGTACAGATAACTCCTCCCTCTGGTGGTACTGTTAACTCCTCCTTCTGGTGGTACGGTTAACTCCTCCCTCTGGTGATACTGTTAACTCCACCCTCTGGTGGTACGATTAACTCCTCCCTCTGGTGGTACGGTTAACTCCTCCCTCTGGTGGTACGGTTAACTCCTCCCTCTGGAGGTACGGTTAACTCCTCCCTCTGGTGGTACGGCTAACTCCTCCCTCTGGTGGTACGGTTAACTCCTCCCTCTGGTGGTACGGCTAACTCCTCCCTCTGGTGGTACGGCACCCTCCACCCTCTGGTGGTACTGTTAACTCCTCCCTCTGGTGGTACGGTTAACTCCTCCCTCTGGTGGTACTGTTAACTCCTCCCTCTGGAGGTACGGTTAACTCCTCCCTCTGGTGGTACGGTTAACTCCTCCCTCTGGTGGTACAGATAACTCCTCCCTCTGGTGGTACTGTTAACTCCTCCCTCTGGTGGTACAGATAACTCCTCCCTCTGGTGGTACAGATAACTCCTCCCTCTGGTGGTACTGTTAACTCCACCCTCTGGTGGTACAGATAACTCCTCCCTCTGGTGGTACGGTTAACTCCTCCCTCTGGTGGTACTGTTAACTCCTCCCTCTGGTGGTACAGATAACTCCTCCCTCTGGTGGTACGGATAACTCCTCCCTCTGGTGGTACTGTTAACTCCTCCCTCTGGAGGTACGGTTAACTCCTCCCTCTGGTGGTACGGTTAACTCCTCCCTCTGGTGGTACGGTTAACTCCTCCCTCTGGAGGTACGGTTAACTCCTCCCTCTGGTGGTACGGTTAACTCCTCCCTCTGGTGGTACTGTTAACTCCTCCCTCTGGTGGTACTGTTAACTCCTCCCTCTGGTGGTACTATTAACTCCTCCCTCTGGTGGTACGGTTAACTCCTCCCTCTGGTGGTACTGTTAACTCCTCCCTCTGGGTGTACGGTTAACTCCACCCTCTAATGGTACGGTTAACTCCTCCCTCTGGTTGTACGGATAACTCCTCCCTCTGGTGGTACTGTTAACTCCTCCCTCTGGGTGTACGGTTAACTCCACCCTCTAATGGTACGGTTAACTCCTCCCTCTGGTGGTACTGTTAACTCCTCCCTCTAGTGGTACGGTTAACTCCTCCCTCTGGTGGTACGGTTAACTCCAACCTCTGGTGATGCGGTAGATTCAAAGGTCCAATCTATCAAATTACTATAGGCAGAATTAGGTGTTTTTGGTGGTGGTCAAAATTACTTCGAAGGACTTGAATTTGATATAGAGACTAAACAATGATTTTGATTGTCAAATCATGAACATTTTGAAGAATTGAATAAACCACCTTTGGGCTATGATAAAAAATATGCCTCTGGGGTCAAAATGATCCCAGTTGGTAGTATGAGGGAAAGAGATTCTCCGGCACTTTTGTATACTTTTTAGACAGTACTTCTGAAAGTCGCTCTGGATAAGAGCGTCTGCTAAATGACTTAAATGTAAATGTAAATGTAGCGCTCATGAGCCAAAAGTGGCCACAGCTGGCCTTTCCCTTTGGTACCTGGGTTCCTAATTAGCTTCTCTGGGATAGGTGGGACGCAAATGTCCCACCTGGCCTTTCCCTTTGGTACCTGGGTTCCTAATTAGCTTCTCTGGGATAGGCGGGACGGAAATGTCCCACCTGGCCTTTCCCTTTGGTACCTGGGTTCCTAATTAGCTTCTCTGGGATAGGTGGGACGCAAATGTCCCACCTGGCCTTTCCCTTTGGTACCTGGGTTCCTAATTAGCTTCTCTGGGATAGGCGGGACGGAAATGTCCCACCTGGCCTTTCCCTTTGGTACCTGGGTTCCTAATTAGCTTCTCTGGGATAGGCGGGACGGAAATGTCCCACCTGGCCTTTCCCTTTGGTACCTGGGTTCCTAATTAGCCTCTCTGGGATAGGCGGGACGGAAATGTCCCACCTGGCCTTTCCCTTTGGTACCTGGGTTCCTAATTAGCCTCTCTGGGATAGGCGGGACGGAAATGTCCCACCTGGCCTTTCCCTTTGGTACCTGGGTTCCTAATTAGCTTCTCTGGGATAGGCGGGACGGAAATGTCCCACCTGGCCTTTCCCTTTGGTACCTGGGTTCCTAATTAGCCTCTCTGGGATAGGCGGGACGGAAATGTCCCACCTGGCCTTTCCCTTTGGTACCTGGGTTCCTAATTAGCTTCTCTGGGATAGGCGGGACGGAAATGTCCCACCTGGCCTTTCCCTTTGGTACCTGGGTTCCTAATTAGCCTCTCTGGGATAGGCGGGACGGAAATGTCCCACCTGGCCTTTCCCTTTGGTACCTGGGTTCCTAATTAGCTTCTCTGGGATAGGCGGGACGCAAATGTCCCACCTGGCCTTTCCCTTTGGTACCTGGGTTCCTAATTAGCTTCTCTGGGATAGGCGGGACGCAAATGTCCCACCTGGCCTTTCCCTTTGGTACCTGGGTTCCTAATTAGCTTCTCTGGGATAGGCGGGACGGAAATGTCCCACCTGGCCTTTCCCTTTGGTACCTGGGTTCCTAATTAGCTTCTCTGGGATAGGCGGGACGGAAATGTCCCACCTGGCCTTTCCCTTTGGTACCTGGGTTCCTAATTAGCTTCTCTGGGATAGGCGGGACGGAAATGTCCCACCTGGCCTTTCCCTTTGGTACCTGGGTTCCTAATTAGCTTCTCTGGGATAGGCGGGACGGAAATGTCCCACCTGGCCTTTCCCTTTGGTACCTGGGTTCCTAATTAGCCTCTCTGGGATAGGCGGGACGGAAATGTCCCACCTGGCCTTTCCCTTTGGTACCTGGGTTCCTAATTAGCTTCTCTGGGATAGGCGGGACGCAAATGTCCCACCTGGCCTTTCCCTTTGGTACCTGGGTTCCTAATTAGCCTCTCTGGGATAGGCGGGACGGAAATGTCCCACCTGGCCTTTCCCTTTGGTACCTGGGTTCCTAATTAGCTTCTCTGGGATAGGCGGGACGCAAATGTCCCACCTGGCCTTTCCCTTTGGTACCTGGGTTCCTAATTAGCTTCTCTGGGATAGGCGGGACGCAAATGTCCCACCTGGCCTTTCCCTTTGGTACCTGGGTTCCTAATTAGCTTCTCTGGGATAGGCGGGACGGAAATGTCCCACCTGGCCTTTCCCTTTGGTACCTGGGTTCCTAATTAGCTTCTCTGGGATAGGCGGGACGGAAATGTCCCACCTGGCCTTTCCCTTTGGTACCTGGGTTCCTAATTAGCTTCTCTGGGATAGGCGGGACGGAAATGTCCCACCTGGCCTTTCCCTTTGGTACCTGGGTTCCTAATTAGCCTCTCTGGGATAGGCGGGACGGAAATGTCCCACCTGGCCTTTCCCTTTGGTACCTGGGTTCCTAATTAGCTTCTCTGGGATAGGCGGGACGCAAATGTCCCACCTGGCCTTTCCCTTTGGTACCTGGGTTCCTAATTAGCTTCTCTGGGATAGGCGGGACGCAAATGTCCCACCTGGCCTTTCCCTTTGGTACCTGGGTTCCTAATTAGCTTCTCTGGGATAGGCGGGACGGAAATGTCCCACCTGGCCTTTCCCTTTGGTACCTGGGTTCCTAATTAGCTTCTCTGGGATAGGCGGGACGGAAATGTCCCACCTGGCCTTTCCCTTTGGTACCTGGGTTCCTAATTAGCTTCTCTGGGATAGGCGGGACGGAAATGTCCCACCTGGCCTTTCCCTTTGGTACCTGGGTTCCTAATTAGCTTCTCTGGGATAGGCGGGACGCAAATGTCCCACCTGGCCTTTCCCTTTGGTACCTGGGTTCCTAATTAGCCTCTCTGGGATAGGTGGGACGCAAATGTCCCACCTGGCCTTTCCCTGTGCTACCTAGGTTCCTAATTAGCCTCTCTGGGATAGGCGGGACGCAAATGTCCCACCTGGCCTTTCCCTGTGCTACCTAGGTTCCTAATTAGCCTCTCTGGGATAGATGGGACGCAAATGTCCCACCTGGCCTTTCCCTTTGGTACCTGGGTTCCTAATTAGCCTCTCTGGGATAGGTGGGATGCAAATGTCCCACCTGGCCTTTCCCTGTGCTACCTAGGTTCCTAATTAGCCTCTCTGGGATAGGTGGGACGCAAATGTCCCACCTGGCCTTTCCCTTTGGTACCTGGGTTCCTAATTAGCTTCTCTGGGATAGGCGGGACGCAAATGTCCCACCTGGCCTTTCCCTTTGGTACCTGGGTTCCTAATTAGCCTCTCTGGGATAGGCGGGACGCAAATGTCCCACCTGGCCTTTCCCTTTGGTACCTGGGTTCCTAATTAGCCTCTCTGGGATAGGAGGGACGCAAATGTCCCACCTGGCCTTTCCCTGTGCTACCTAGGTTCCTAATTAGCCTCTCTGGGATAGGCGGGACGCAAATGTCCCACCTGGCCAATTGCCAGGGAAAATGCAGAGCGCCAAATTCAAATAAAATACTATAAAATTCAAACTTTCATTAAATCACACATGTAAGATACTCAATTAAAGCTACACTCGTTGTGAATCCAGCCAACATGTCAGATTTCAAAAAGGCTTTTCGGCGAAAGCATAAGAAGCTATTATCTGATGATTGCACAACAGTAAACAAAGAGAGAACAGCATATTTCAACCATGCAGGCGCGACACAAAACGCAGAAATAAAATATAAATCATGCATTACCTTTGACGAGCTTCTTCTGTTGGCACTCCAATATGTCCCATAAACATCACAAATTGTCCTTTTGGTCGATTAATTCCGTCGATATATATACAAAATGTCCATTTATTTGGCACGTTTGATCCAGAAAAAAACAGCTTCCAATTTGCGCAACGTCACTATTAAATATCTCAAAAGTTACCTGTAAACTTTGCCAAAACATTTCAAACTACTTTTGTAATACAACTTTAGGTATTTTTAAACGTTAATAATCAATCAAAATGAAGACGGGTCTATCTGTTTTCAATACAGGATCACAAACTAACGCCACTTTTTTAGTCTTGCGCAACTCTCAAACAGTACACATAACGTTACCCTGATCCAATATGGCCGTACTTCTTCATTTCACAAAGGAATAACCTCAACCTATTTCCAAGACTGTAACATCCAGTGGAAGCGGTAGGAACTGCAAACAAGTGCCTTAGAAATCTAGTTCCCCAATGAAAACTCATTGAATTGACAGTGACCTCAAAAGAAAATCTGAATGGTTTGTCCTCTGGGTTTTGCCTGCTACATAAGTTCTTTATACTAACAGACATGATTCAAACAGTTTTAGGAACTTCAGAGTGTTTTCTATCCAAATCGACTAATAATATGCATATCTTATATTCTTGGCATGAGTAGCAGGAAGTTGAAATTGGGCACGCTATTTATCCAAAAGTGAAAATGCTGCCCCCTATCCTATCCCAAAAGAGGTTTGGGTGATTGCAAAGTACTTGAGGACACCCACATTGTTTGTTGAAGTAGGTAAACATACTCATTCCATTTCTTGTGTGTGTGTGTGTGTGTGTGTGTGTGTGTGTGTGTGTGTGTGTGTGTGTGTGTGTGTGTGTGTGTGTGTGTGTGTGTGTGTGTGTGTGTGTGTGTGTGTGTGTGTGTGTGTGTGTGTGTGTGTAAAGTTGACTGAAGTTTGTGAACAAACTCAGACTGTGTCCCTTACATCCAGGGTCAACAGACAAGGGGCTGATGCCCTTAATACATCTGAAGACATTTATTTCTTAGGGGAGAGGAGGGGGGGGGGGGTTGAGTGTGTGTGTGTGTGTGTGTGTGTGTGTGTGTGTGTGTGTGTGTGTGTGTGTGTGTGAGTGAGTGAGTGAGTGAGTGAGTGAGTGAGTGAGTGAGTGAGTGAGTGAGTAGGTGAGTGAGTGAGTGACTGACTGAGTGA